>NC_136483.1:65076139-65108639 GCF_053919585.1 Euprymna scolopes
GTTCAAAGATGATCGATAAAATATCCGCAGTAGAACGGGTTTGCCGAACTCTATGCTGTTGTCCAGGAAAATATTTGCATTCAAATCAATATGGCGATTAAAATGACCACATATTTTCTGTAAGATTTATTATATTTGTAATGTTCCCACCCAAAATAGGACGGGACCAAAAACATTTAAAATAAGCCATATATAAAAAAAAGTAACAAGGAAAATAATTACATCTAATTGTAAGCCGTATTAAGCAACACATTTTAAAGGATAACTGCGTGCCCAGAAACATCAATACAATAATGTGCTTTGTAAAATCCCAAACTATTGAATGTAACACCATGAATTGTAGAATATGTATGAACATAAGTGTTTGTTTTGTTTTGTAAATTTTACAACGAAAGGAGAGAATAAAACTAACGCTATATTCATTGTTCATACTTATCTGTACGTATTAATTAATTAAGTTAACATAAGTTGATAGAATAAAACTAATATTTTCTCAATACAAAGTATTGCTTAATAAAATTCATAAGCCTCAACTAATTCATTTGTGATTCTGTACTAAACGTCGTTTACTATGGAAAGAAACATATATATATATATATAATAAATACCAAAGCCAAACAACGTCGCAACCCACAAGAGCCATGACAGTCAAAGAAACGGAAGTCCAAGACTCGAGTTTCGCCCTCATTTGGGCTCATCAGTTAGACACATCCGAACTCAGGATTCGAAACCCGAGCCTCTTGCATGCAAGGCAAGCACTCTACCAACTGAGCAAACACCCTGCACACAAGAATTTCAATTAACCAACACAGATCAAGCACACCGCGCCGAAATCCGACTGTGAAATGAACCTACTTCGTCTCAATAAGGGACGCGGTCATCTCACATTCTGAAAATTTTATATATATATATATATATATATATATATATATATATATATATATATATATATCACAACCAAATATATATATATATATATATATATATATATACATACATATATATATATATATATATATCCAAAACCGTTACAATATATATAAATATATATATATATATATATATATATATATATAGCTACTCATGATAATTTTATTTACCTAAATTGAATATATATGTGTGTGTGTATGTGTGTGTGTGTGTGTGAGAGAGAGAGAGAGAGAGAGAGAGAGAGAGAGAGAGAGAGAAAGAGAGAGTACACTGGTTAGTTAAATCCTAGTGACCAAATATAAGAATCAGTGCACAATCATATTTTTTTTTGTTTTTTCTATTTCGGTAAAATGTTACCGTCTTACACACCACTCGTTAGTTCATTTAACGACTCTTGTAAAGCGATCATATACCAATAAAAAAAGAGAGTATTCGTTTACAAAGAAAAAAGGAAAAAGATGATTAGAAGGATTAGAAGAACAGCAAGTCAATAACACAGAAACCCCAATTTAAAGATGATCATCAGAGAAATGTCGTCCTCCAAATATATAAATGGAATCCCGTGTCAAATCACGACGTATAAGGTCCAGACAACTAAGTTGTCTGAAATCAACACAAATGATTTGGTTATAGTGATGAATGCTTGGCGTAGAAAGAACTATGCCTACTATTGGAACCATTGATAAACTTGGTGCCACTGATTGCCACAAGAGACAGCAGACAGTAGATTTCAAGTTTTCAAATCGGATCGTTGTTCTCCTGGATGCATGTCTTAAAAAAGTGATTATTGTCTCCAGCATTTGAAACGCGCCTGCAGATAATAACCTACATTTTTCTATTTACACACACACACACACACACACACACACACACACACATATATATATATATATATATATATATATATATATATATATATATTAGTGTTGTACCGATTAATCGGAATCGGGAATCGGAAAAAATCGGTAGTTTTCAGGGTATCGGAATCGGAAAAAAAAAGCTAAAAGAATTCACAGATATATTGATGAAATGATTGCAATTGACTTACAACCTTTTTCTGTTGTAGAAGACCTTGGTTTCAAAAGACTATTGAAGCACATTTGTCCAAATTATATAATACCTTCTAGAAAGTATATCAAAGAATATATTGTGCATGATATATATAGGAAGGTCAGAAATAAAATACAGGAGAAAATGAACACTGCTAGTTATGTATCTCTTACCAATGATGGTTGGTCTGTTGGTTTAGCGAACTTATCTTTTCTAAGTGTGACATTTCATTGGATCAATGAAAACTTTGAACAAAAAAGTGCAGTTTTAAGAATCACTCCATTTAAAGCATCACACACACTGCAGTTAATATTAGTGAAATTATTAAAAACGAAGTAGAAAAATTTGATATTTCTTGCAAAATCCATGTTCTTATACGAAATAATGCAACTAATATGGCAGCAGCAACTGTGCAAACGAATTATTCAGCTTTACCATGTTTTCTACACACGTTACAGTTGACGATTAATGATGCCATTTTTACACAGAAATTTGTGAAGGTCATGATATCTGTTTGTAAACAAATAGTTGGGCACTTCAACCATTCACCTTCAGCTTTTGCAAAGTACCAGGAATGCCAGAAAAAAATTAATTTGCCCAACCATAGATTTATTCAGGATGTGAACACAAGATGGAACAGTCAATATGCTATGCTCTCAAGAGTATTCGAACAAAAGAATGCTCTTATTTCATATTGCAGTGAGCATATAAAACCTTCTTCTTTGGAATCCAACCAATGGAAGATGTTAGAAAAAATACTAAAACACTGAAACAATTTAATGAATGCACAAATGTACTGTCTAGCAGAGAAGCAACTGCGTCTTATATTATACCATAAATTAAAATGATTCATCATTTTTCTAAAAGGGGAGAAGATAAAGAACTATTTCATGGGTTAGATTCAACACTTTCAGCATGGAAAACTTATTTTAATGCTAGATTTAATAATTATTTACAGGATAAAAACCTTATTCTAGCAACATACCTCGATCCCAGATTCAAGTCTGGTTTCCTTGAAAATAACTACAGTGGCCTGCCCCATGAGAAGGCTATTACAGAATGGTTAACACAAGATATCTATGCTATAACCAAAGAAAAAATAGACACGTCACCCAATGTATCAAAAGTTATAGAGACTGATGTGTCTGACGTATCTGTGGAGAAAAGTGATGATGATAATGACTTAAATTTTAGTTTTGAAAAATGCCTCACTGAATTAAAGAAAAAAGACAAAGAAAAGGCCGAACCAGTAAAGAATGAATTAGACAGTGAAATAAATAAACAAATATACTCATTAAAAATAGAAATGGAAAAATATCAAAGATTAAAAAATATAAAATGCGACGATTATTTTTTCAATGGTGGAATTCAAATAAATATGAATTTCCCATCCTGGCATCTTTAACCAGGAAATATTTATCAGCACCCCGTCTTCTGTTGAAAGTGAACGATTATTTAGTATTGGAGGTAATATTTATTAACCAAGTAGAAATCGTCTGAAAGGTGAAGCTGGAGAAATGTTAATGTTTTTAGATTATAATTTAAGAATTTTAGGACTTAAATATGAGTAACAACGAGATACTCAAGTGTATTACATAACTAAATTATTTTCTTGTAATCATTGTAATTAACCAAATTCTTTTTTTAATTAAAAAAGAATTTTTATTGTTATTTCAAAAGTTTTCATATTCATTTACTACTAAATGTTACATTTTCCTGCAAAAACACGAGTTTGCGTAATCTTTCCCACATGAATCTTTCTAAAAAAAACATATTTTTGTAAACTCAGTTTTGCAATTCTATCATGTTTTTCTTGATTTTTCATTTACAAAATATTGTTACTGTTATGTTAGCATTTGCTAGCTAATAATCATAACATTCTTCATTGTATCATTTATTTCCATTTTAATATAAATACACGTTCGTTTAATATGATTCACTTTCTACCTTAGCTATAACGGAACCTTTATTTTAATTGTCGGTGTGGTTTTTGGCATACCTCCAAACACTGTTGTCGTCTAAAATGAGCCTGACAATGCCAGGGACTACGCCACACCTTGTTCATTCAATTTTCTACACCAACTTTAGCATAAAACAATCTTAAAAATATTTCAGATAGCCACCCAAAAGTATTAAACGTAAAATTGAGCACTCGGAGATGGAGGAGTACTGAAAAAACAGATGTAATATTTTTCCAATTTCTAATATTTTTTACAAGATATTTTCGTATGAAGTTTTAGGACAATTCGATATCTGAATAAATTTAATTATTGACAAACAAACAGTTAATTGGAATGGAGAAATATTTTTTGTAATTTAAAAAAATATCAGATGAGAAATGAAAAAAATATAAAGCAATTAACTTTTACTAAAAACAAGACAATGTAATTTTCTACCGATCTATGTAATTTGAGATGGAAAAATAGACTCTTAGATTTATTATTTCTGAATTTGATATGGTCACATTTTTGGTCAAAACATGATTAATAAAAAAGCAATTAATTTTGTTTTGTATTTTTGTAGGGGAATCGCTTTCAACTTTCATTTCATTTTTTATTGGTTTAAGTAAATGTTTTAGAGGTCACTTGTCCATCCCCTTATCAAACGGTTTAAAACGGTCAAGTATTTTTTCGCACCTAGTTGCCAAATGTTTACAGTCCGCTTCCCAGGAAGTTCACAGTTTAATGCTAGAAGATTTCAAACGACTGGGCGAGTTTTATTTTATTTTCCTGGGGCCACTTTTTCTGACACCATCTGTTATTTTATCATTCTCGTGGAGGGGGAAGGGGTTGCAAACGTTAAAAATATGCATGAATATATCGCAATGAATTTATCAAAGTCTGGATAAAATAGATAAAGAGAAAACATTTAGAAATTTTTCAAATTGAAAAAGAAATTATATCTACATTTAAAAGTACCCCCCACCCGCATTGAAATTATACTTTTGAGCGATATTTGTGAACCCACTAAAAACAAAATTATTTTAGAATTTAGGATGGAGAGTTAGTATCCCATATAAATTTTGGGCAATTATTAAATAAATATCGATTGAAAATGGCTTGTTGTTCAAGAGTCTTTTTAAAAGCCCCCCCCCCAAAAAAAAACTATATTAGAAAATCGATGTCTATAAGTTATAAACATGCTTTGTACTACTGTTTAGATATTAAGTGTTTCTATTTACTTGCGTCCCCCCCAAAGAAAGTACAGTTAGACACAATGTCGTTTTTAAATATGGGAATATCCAGCTCCCAAAGGGGGCACTTTTGATCGGAACAAAAATTAAAATTGCCTCGGTCATTTCTCCTTCATTGAACGAAAAGAGGTGAAGTATAGTATCAGAACAGATACTAAACTTTGTTAATGTTTCGGTCGATGTGACTTCGAACCAAAATTCTGTGCAGATTCTCGATTTGAACCGAAAAATTCCCGCATTCGAGAGCTCAAAACAGAACAATTAGTATATTAATATTATTGGGGAGTCCTCTTCCGCAAGAACCGGGCTCAAATTAATTTTCAATCGGTATTTATTCAATAATTTCCCTTTTATTCCTAGCTGGCGAAAATGGCCCTTTTCCGTTGCCCAATTTTCTTCAATTCCTAAATTTAATATAAAATGATCACCCGTTTCTCAGCCATTCTAATCGTTTTAAAGCAGTTAACTAATTTTTTTTTACCATTGACTCACAACCCAATCGGCAAAATCATAACAACACAAATAATCGCTTTATTTTTTGTATTATCACGGTCTTAGGGTTAGTAGTAGGAAAGAGATGTGTCGTTTATAAAATGGAGAATTGAACTTTTCTTTTCGCAGCAAAAAGTTATAATTGCGATGGGCGAAAAATGAAAACGGAATAAAAAGCACCGATAATTTCACGAGAATCTTTATTTATATCTTCGTAGCGTTTTACACGTAACTATTTAAAAATGAAATATAAACATTGCCTATAAACACTCATGATTATAAAAAATAAATAAATATAAAACGATTAGGAATTTAAAATAGAGGGTCAAATTCACAAATAAATTTAACGTAAAATGAGCTGCTTTTCCAAAACATTGTAGTGTGTTACCAATTTTTAATTATGTGCGCTTATTGGAGGAGGGGGGTCTACTTTTTAAGCGATTACACATGGTTTTACAGCGTTGCAATTCGAACTTTATTTAGTAGAAACAATTTAGTTAACATCCATAAAGAATTAGGATAGCCAGAAACGATGATCATTTTAGGTTAAATTTATATTTGAAACTGATCTCCCTCTCTAAATTCTAAAATTATCGCGGTACTTGTGCAGTTTCCGTCCCCCAATAAAAACGAAAATTAAAAAAAAAACAATTATATTCTACGTACCCGTTATGGAATGAAGTTCTCATAAAAAATTTCCCTTAATTTCATCAAATAGTTTTGTTTTTATCGCTAAAAGCATTCATTCGATGCATTCGAAACAGTCAATCTAAACTAGGCCATTAGCATTGATTTTGGTCGAAATATAATGGATTACTTCCCTTCGATATCAATTAAGCGATTTATTAGAGAAATTCCATGTTCCCGAGATTGAAAACAAGTTGTAAAAACAAAACTACTTGATGAAATTAAGTGAAATTTTTTTAGAACTTCATTCCATAACGGGTACGTAGAATATAATTGTTTTTTTTGAAATTTTCGTTTTTAATGAGGGAGGTAAACTGCACAAATACCATGATCGCTTTTCTTTCCGTCAATTAAAAAAAAATGTTCAACCACGTAATCTATAAAAGTAATATTTCATTTTGTAATAGGGGTTTAGCTGAGTGTTAATCTACAAAGTCGTCGTTGTTTTTGTCGTCGTCGTTGTCATCATCATCATAATCATCATCACCATTGGTACTTCGCTTTGTTTTGTTTTGTTTTGTTTTATTTTTTATAGTAAAGTAAATCAATTAAATAACCTACCAAATTTTCATAATTAAAATAAAATTTTAGTTCATTCATAGAGAACGCACAGAAAGCTCACGCAATCTCACATTAAAAATGTTTTTCTAAATAGTAACATTATTATTTAGAAATTCGTTTGTTACAATGAGAGGTGGCGTTGTAAAATATGTTGTTCTTACATCGTTTTCTTATTTTGCCTACCAATCTTCGAATATTTTCAACTATTTAACTATTTATGTAAGTAGCATGTTATACAGTAAATACGAATTGATACAATATAGCTTTGTTTTAAAATCAAAATAAATGTTTTGTTGTCTTATAATTTTAATCAATTACAGAGCAAACATTTGAGAAAAAATATACGCGGATATTAACCAGGGATTTATGTAATAATGTGAAAATTTACGAAAGAAACAAAACAAAAACAAAACAAAACAAATCTCTATTTAAATATGTATACATTTTAAAAGAATTGGAATCGGAATCGGGAATCGGATCGGAATCGGAAATTGGGAAAAGTCCCATCACTAATATGTATATATATATATATATATATATATATATATATATATATATATATATATATATATTGCTGTCGTTATTCTTATTATTAATGTGGCTACTGTTGTTGTTGTTGTTCTTGTTGTCGTTGTTGTTGTTGTTGTTGTTGTTGTTGCTGCTCCTTCATGAATCCACGTAAAATTTCATAAAAAGATAATATTTTATATATTAATTTTCAGTATTTGCTTCAATAATGTTTCGATACGTATGTAGAGCTAGGTAGTAAGTTATGAAAATATATATGGTTCTTAAGTTACTCAAAATATTCCATGTTTCATCCTTATGAGAACTTGTCAGTTTATGTTTCACAAAAATAAAACGCGGAAAATGTGCATCTTAATTGCCATGTATATTTTCATAACTTACTATACATACATACATCTATGTGGGGTATATGGTTAGAAAAAAACGTACCGGGCGTATCTGCATCGCTCCTTGGGAAATAAGAAGGAAAGAATGCCAGCCCATTTATATACACGAAGGGCATCTTGGGAAGGAATGGCATGATGGGAGAAACTATTTTTTTCCTGTCTCTTCCTTTTTTTTCTAGATCGGATATAAAAGCTAGGAAAATTGTTCACTCGGGGGTTGTTCGAACGTACGGTTTATTCGCGTATCAGTGGGAAGAAAGAAAGACAGATTTTCTACGAACGTCGAAACTGGAAGAGAGAAAGAATTGTCGTTTTTTTTTTTGTGTGTGCCGAAATCGTTGCAAGCTGAAAAAGAAAAACCTCTTTTTTTTGCATGAACATTTAACAGTATTCGGTAGTTGAAAGGAAAACGTTAATTTCAATACTAGAAGCAATTTCGGCCTATCAAACTGGCTGACTGGAGACTCTCAACTCAGATGTTGAGACCCTTCACTGGGGAGGGTGACCTAATTAAATGGCTGGAAAAATAAAAGATGGTAGCAAGGTTGCAAAAAATCGAAGATGTGGTAACCCTGCTGCCGCTCTACTTAGAGGGGGAAGCCCTCACTATTTATCAGCAGATGCGCGATGAAGATAAGGGAGACCTTGCCTCAGCGGAGAAAAGACTGAAATTGGCTTTCGCCGAGAGTCCATTTGAAGCACTCGGCAAGCTTGCAAGTTTGAGGTGGACTGGCGAGTCTGTTGACCTCTTTGCTGCGGAAATCAGGAGACTGGCAGGATTGGCTGGTTAAGTGGGGAAGACCCTGGAGATGGCGGTAAAGCTATAACTAGTGAACGGCTTCCCAGAAGAAATCTCTGCGAACATGCAGAGAATCACTGAGATCAATACGATGGAAGTTGACGATCTCTTGGTCCACGTCAGAGTTCTAGTCAAGAATGCCAAGAGCCCAATCGTGGCTGCAGCTGTGAGTGGAAATAAGTACATGAGGCCCCACTTGAATAACGAGAGAATAACGGTGAGGCGACAGGAGAGGAGACCTGCCATCAAGTGCTTCCGGTGCCAGGGTCCTCACCTGCTAAAGGACTGCAAAGAGTCGAGACCGGGGGTCACCTTCTACCGATGTTGACGAGTGGGGCATATTAGCCGCTATTGCATTGCTACACGGGGCCAGGGAAATGAGTAAAGGGGAACCATTGCGCCAATGGTTCCCCCTTCTATGTGGAAATGGCGCACAACGAAACGTTGCCTCAGTTACCATTAGTAGTCAATGGAAAGAGAGTCATGGCCCTTGTTGACACAGGCTGCACCACGACATTGATAACGAAGAATGTCGCTAAATAATGGAGCGGAGCCAGGAGTATTAGGACCGTGGATGGCAGGGAGGTGAAATGCCTAGGAGAGCAACAGCGGAAGTACTGGTGCAGGGTGTGCCTATTAGACTACGAGCCCTGGTGTTGGATCGTCTGGTTGGTGATGTTCATGTGGTTTTAGATGTAAGTGCGATCAACCAACTAGGGGGCGCTACGTTAAGAGGGGCCAAGTAACTTTCGAACGCCTCGGTGCAGTAGGAATGGCAGGAGTGGAAGGTGATAGAAATATCAGAACGCAAAAACCGGAGGCTTGCTGCATCGAGGACGAGGATTTCCTGGCGAGGTTCGATGGTGAGAGGTGGACGGTGGAATGGAAATGGATCTCCGGGCCTCCGGAACTACGAAACAAAGTAAGCTGCTACGAGAAAACACTACGAAGAGACATAAGAAAAGGATTCGAGGAAGACGTGGAGAGATGGATAGAGGAGGGAATTCTGAAACCGTGGACTGGAGAAGAAAAAGGAGTGCTACTATTACTGGCGGTTGTTCAACCCACAAAGAACAAAGTTAGAATGGTACTGGATTTCAGACAATTAAACATATACGTAGCCTGCCACACTGGAGAGGGGATTGACGTCTGCGAAGAGGTTATGAGGAAATGGAGGAGGATGGAGCGGGCCACTAAGATTGTCGACCTAAAGTCGGCTTATCTCCAGATCCATGTAGATGAAAAACTCTGGCAACATCAATTGGTCAGGTACAAAGGGAAGGTGTATTGCCTGACGAGGTTAGGCTTTGGGCTGAGCTCATACCCCAAAATTATGACTGCCGTGCTGAAGAGGTGCTTAGTAAAGACTGTACGTGTGGACAAGGCCACTAGTTCGTACATTGACCTCATGCTTGTGGAGGAAGCAGAGATGACAGCGGAGAAAGTGAGAGGCCATGTCGCGAAGTATGGGTTGACTGCAAAACCGGCGGAGTCCCTGGACGTAGGAGCGGCGTTGGGGTTGAAACTATGCCGAGATGGCAGAGGAAGCCTTGTCTTTAGACGAAGGAATGCAATACCCGAAATCGGAACCGACTTGACAAAACGAGAACTCTTCTCGTTCTGCGGGAGACTGGTGGGACACTATCCAATCGGTAGCTGGCTCAGGATAGCGTGCAGCTTTATTAAACGACAAACGGGCACTGATGGCTGGGAGGGCCGTGGGACGAAGGAGGTCACGAACATGCTACAAGAAATCATCGCGAGAGTGACGAAAGAAGACCCAGTAAAGGGGAAATGGCACGTCAGCGGCGGAGACGTGGGGGTGATTTGGTGCGATGCCAGCAGTCAGGCATTGGGCGTTGATTAGAGATGGGAAGAATAACTGTGGAAGATGCGGCGTGGCTAAGAAAGAAAAACAACTATTCCCATATCAACGTAGCCGAACTGGAGGCCGCTATAAATGGAATCAATCTGGGCCTGAACTGGGTATTGAAAACGATTGAAATCAAATCCGATTCGGCAACGGTAGTTTCATGGATCAGGTCGGCAGTGACTGGCGATAAGAGAGTTAGGACCAGAGGTGCTGTAGAAATGCTGGTCAAGCGCAGGCTTGGGGCACTTGCAGATTTGATAACGGAATTCCAGTTGAAGGTATCTGTAGTGCTGGTCCCATCAGAAAAAACAAGGCGGATTCGATGACACGGGTAAAGAAGGTCTGGCTGCAAGAGAGAAAGGAGGTTTCCTCAGTATGCTGTGCAGGGGAGGAAGTTAAAAAGTTACATGAAATGCACAACTTTGGTCGAGAACGGACGTTATTACTGGCAAGAGAGGTTTACCCGGAAAAAAGGATGTCAGGGAGGTAGTGGAGCACTGTTAGGAGTGTTAATCGGTAGTCCCCGGACCATCCAGACACGAAGCAGAAGAGTTACACATTGCGGAGGACTGGAAGCGACTGGCCATTGATGTGACCCCTTATCGCCATAAGCTGTATCGGTCGATGGTCGACTGTGGACCGGGGAAGTTTGCCATATGGAGAGAGATCAGGGCATAAGCTGCATGGAGGGGTAATCGAAGAAATATTTTTGGAGAGAGGGCCGGTTGAGGAACTGTTAATGGAAAATGGTCCCGTTTTCCGATCAGAAGCCTTTAAAGAGGTGTGTGATAAGTGGGGAGTAAGGCAATTTTTTAGGGCAGGGTATCGGCCGAGTCGCAATGGGGTAGTGGAGAGGAATCATCGCATCATCCAGGCTGCTGCGGAAAAAAAGCAACATTTCACCCATTTGGTTCAACATCTCACCGAAAACCAGACAAGATGAGACAACTGTGCCTCATAGACCCATCTTCGCATATAAATGGCGGCCTCCGTGCAACAAAACGGTAGGAATTGAGGGTGAAGAAGCTACTGTTAAAGTGGGCGAGGAGATGTGAGTGAAGCCTCCCAATGCGAAATGTACCACTCGCTGGGGGAGGGGGTCGTAACGGGAACGCAGTCGAAGAACAACAATTCGCGTGTCAGTGGGAAGAAAGAAAGACGGATTTTCTACGAACGTCGAAACTAGAAGAGAGAAAGAATTGTCGTTTGTGTGTGTGTGTGTGTGTGTGTGTGTGTGTGTGTGTGTGTGTGTGTGTGTGTGTGTGTGTGTGTGTGTGTGTGTGTGTGTGTGCCGAGAGCGTTGCAAGCTGAAGAAGAAAACCCTCTTTTTTTGCATGATCATTTTACGGTATACGGCAGTTGAAAGGAAAACTTTAATTTCAATAGTATATATATATATATATATATATATATATATATATATATAGAGAGAGAGAGAGAGAGAGAGAGAGAGAGAGGAGGAAGAGAGAATTTGGAAATGGAAGTAACAACAATGATAAAGAATAATGAAAGTATACCATATTTACAAGAATAGAGAGATAGTAAATCTTTAAAGTGCAAGTGTACAAAGTAAAAGATTTTTGTTTTTTGTTTTTTTTTACACGGTGGTCACCACTTATCAAGGCCCGGAAGCCACTCAGGGATAAGGGTTATTGCAAGTACAGTACGTTAGTGTGGAGATTTAATGAAGTGTTTACTTAAGGGGCGGTTCATTAGGAATTTGTTAACGTTGGACTTGAAGACATTCAGGTTGTAGTCGGGTGGGAAGTAGGCAGACGGAACAGAGTTCCACAGGCGTGCAGTTCTAAGAAAGAAGCTTTGTTCATTGAATCTACGTTTTGATTTAGGAACAGATAAAGAGTGGGGAAAATTTTTCACAGTGGATTCAGCTAGACGGGTGTTTTTCGTGAAAGATTGGCGAGGAGGGACCAGACATTGGAGTTCAAACGGGGGGACCAGAGATTGGATTTCAGACGAGCACCTGCCATGGAAATAACGATAAAACAAGAATAGGCTCGCAACGTCTCTTCTGTGGGAGAGAGGTTGCAGGGTAGAGAAAAGGGCATCCCCCACTAAGCCACGAAGTCTATTTTGTACTCTGTCAAGGCAGGATAGGCTGCTTTTAGCAGCTTCTGCCCAGATATGGCAGCAGTATTCCATCCTTGGACGTACTTAGCTTTTATATAGATAGAGAATTGCATCAGTAGTGAGATATCTTCTGGAGAGGTTGAAGGATCCCACCATCTTTCCAGCAACCTTGGCAACAGACTTGATGTACGTGTTCCATTTCAGATCAGGAGTAAAGGACAAACCTAGAAGCTTGTCAAAACCTGGTGCTTCTCCTAGACGAGAGCCATCCATTTCAATTGATGCCAGATGGGGATCAGAGCGTTGATGATGTAAAGATAGGAGTTTGGTTTTGGATGCATTAAAGGTAACCAGCCACGTCTTCCACCCCCCTGAACTACGCGCTCGAGATCAGAGGAGAGAGTATCAGAGAGAAATTTGTCATTTACAGCCTTTGATGTGTTGCCGTAGATGGTCGTGTCATCAGCATAGATGTCAGCAAATGATTTAAGTATGTGTTTAGGGAGATCATTGATGTAGATCAAGAAGAGAGTTGGGCCCAGGATTGACCCTTGAGGGACTCCAGCATTAATACTGCAGGCCTCTGATTTTTGTCCATCGACCACTACTCTTATGAGCCCATCTGAGAGAAATGATTTAATGATTGAGAAAACATTTCAGTTATACCGTAGCTGGAAATCTTGTGAAGTAGGCCCTTATACCATACCTTGTCGAATGCCTTTGATATGTCAAGAGCAATTGCCCTAGAAAGGAAGCCTATGTGAAGAGATTTACTAATCCTGTGAGATATAACCGTCAGCATATCTGCGGTAGATCTTGCAGAACGGAAACCATATTGTGTGTCACTAAGAAGGTTATTTCTGTTGAGGTGGTTGACTATTTCTCTATTTAATATGGATTCCAGCAACTTACTCATAACACACAGGAGACTTATTGGTCTGTACTGAGAGGGAGATGACTTATCACCTGAATTCTTAAATACAGGGCATACTGATGAGGTTTTGCAGGGAGTCGGAAAGCACTTCTCTTTAAGGCAACGCTTAAACAGTTTCGTAAGTATGGGGCCAAGTTCTGGTTGAAGCTTTTTTAACACTATAATTGGGATTCCGTCAGGGCCAGTTGCTTTACTGGAATCAAGGTTCTTGATTAGTTTGGCAACCTCATGCACAGATATTTGTATGTTACCTAGCGTGTTCTGCGTTATAGGAGGATGTATGGGGAGTTGATGACCTTCGTCGCATAGGGTAGAATTAGCTGCAAAGTTCTTTGCAAATAGTTTGGCCTTGTCTGATGCTGACGAGATGACCTCTGGTCCATTGATAATGGTTGGAATAGAACGCACACTTCTGTTCAGAATCCTATTTGTTATTTGCCAAAACTGGTGGGAACCAAGCCGCTGATCAACTACTTTGGATTTAACAGACTGGGCATATAGCTCTCTTGCATTTTTTTATTACTCTTTTACAGTGGTTGCTGGCGTTTCAAGAAAACAGCTTTAGTCAGTGCATCTATTACGTTTGTAGCTATGGAAAAAAGTGATTTCTGTACGCGATAGCAGCAGCACATTCTGGGGAGAACATGACTGGCTGTTAGGTTTTTGTTGGAATTTTTTAGATGGTATGAATCGGTCTATGCCTACAATTAACCATTCGGTCAGATCTGATACTATAGAGGACACCTTCTTTTTAAACATGGAATTCAGAGGTAAATCAGATATGAATGTACGGAAGCTATCCCAGTCAGCCATGGAGTATCGGTATACAGTACGGTGGAGGGGTATGTCTGGGGACTTATTACATTTCGTTTTTATCTTAACTGATACGACGGAGTGGTCGGAGGATCCTAGAGAAGAATGAACGGAACATGAACATAGCTCAGGGGAAGTGTAGAGAAAAAAAAAAGAAAAAGTTAGATATTATTATGTATATTAAATTATATGCGGATCTATATCGATATATACCAATATGCATCGACAGATTTAATGAGAGAAATATACATGTATGGAGAGAAACCGGAGAAGAGAGATACACGACGTCTAATAACACTGTAACATTTTCCATACGATATCTTTCTATTTCTCTATTCCTTCTTTCCTTATTTTAATCTCTCTTCCATCCATTCTATTAACAGAACTTTTCAGACCTATTTTTATGTTCCCCGAATTTCTTCTATCTCGATTCGTTTATTCAATTTTCCAGCCGATGTTGTCCTCCCTCCTCCTCCTCCTCCTCCTCATCGGAAGACGAGGCGCACCAAGTTTTTACTCGCCGTCTAACTAGAAATTTGCCGCCTAAATTCACTCAGATGTTGAACTTTCCTGTATTTAGCGTGGGCGGAAGAAACTTTTCGCTCCAAACATGGCGGCACGATTACAGTGATTGAAGACTTCGTTCAGAACCGCATTCGCTTTTTCATTATCTTGGTTTTTTTTTCTTCTTTTTTTTTTGTTTGCTTGTTTTATATATTTAAGTTTTTGTCCTTATGCAAACTCGGTTCTGTATATTCGATATCGTCATGATTAACACTATCATTACATTCTTTTTTTTTCTTTTAAACGCTGTCCTTTTCTCTCTTTTCTTCTTCATTTCTTTCTAAAATAATAACTTTCTATCTTTCTTCGCTTTATCAATCATTCATTTTCTTTCTTTTTTTCTTTCTTTCTTTCTTTCTTTCTTTGTGAACCAATATTTCTGACTAATTATTTCTGTTTTCTTTCTTTCTTTATGAACCAATGTTTATATTTCTATTCTTTTGCAGTCAGTTCCTCTTTCTTAGTTTGTTTATTTCATTTTTCCTTTCTTGCTTGATTGATGACGTTCCTTTCTCTTCCTTCATCACTATTTATTTTTTCTTTGATGATCACTCTCTTTCTTATTGGACCGATATATTTACTGTTTTCATTTCTGTGTTCATTGTTTCTTTTTTCGCAATCAGTTTCTCTTTCTCCACCTTTTTTATATTTCCTTTCTGAAATTAGTTAAACGACAAAAGTAACATAATGTCATTAACTATGTAAAATAAAAAAAACACTCTACTTTCATCTTCGTTCTGTTTCGAATCCTTCGTCTAAATTCTTGCTTTTTCTAATCCTAATCTTTTTAAGTATTAGTCTATACTAATTTTCACCCTCTATTTTCCTATTGCTAATTTCTTCTTGTTTTTTTTGTCTTCTTTTTATTTCATAATTCTAATTTCTATTGTTCCGTCATAGTTAGTCTTCCTTTCTGTCTTCTCTACTACATTTTTCTTAATTCTTCTTCTTCCTCTTTTTCTTTTTTCTTCTTGTTCTTTTTCTTGTTTTTGCTTAGTTATCTGTCCTGTTATCTTAAGTCTGAAGATAACTGTAACCGCGAAACCTATTTAGAATTTTTCGCTTTTGTGATTGTTTTCATACCCGGTTTCTTTGCTTGGATAGTATTGTTCATTTGTGGATCTATGTCCACGCAATTTTATAATTTTCATTTTCCATTATTATTATTATTATTATTATTATTATTATTATTATTATTATTATTATTATTATTATTATTGTTGTTGTTGTTGTTGTTATTATTCACTCACCAAAAGGATTCACATAGATTTCTCTTTGAAAACAACTTTTGGTGTCCCCTGGAGTCTGAGTGTCCACAAGTCTCCCCAGATTTCCAGTACTCTCCACCGCTTTGATACCATTTGTAAATTTATTTGCATTATCGCAACAACCGTTGATTTCTCTTTCGTAGAAGTCATTGGTATTCATTGCAAATTGTGGCAATAATTGCAGTAGAGGTGTAGTCGCCTGCAGATTTCTGAGTGCACTACTTTCCCCATGTAGTCGTGTCTGTCCATATATTCTTTTTGAGCTAGTTTGCTGCATTCACTTATTATATAGTTTAATGTTTTGTCCTCCTGCCCCACAGAGGCAACATTTACTGCTTTCTTGTGTTTTTATCTATTTTAGCTGTAATATGGTTGGTTCTAATTGCGTTGTTCTGTGCAGCTATCAGCAGGGATACTGTTTCTCTATTCATGTGTCTTGTTTTATCCACATTCAGGTCATTTCATGGTTCTCTTCTTTGGTTAATCTGATAAATTGTCCGTGTAGCTCTTTCTCTTCTCTTTTTATTGTGTCTCTCGAGGCTGTTATAAATTTTTCTGTGTTCTGAATGTACTTTTCCAAGTCTTTTTTGTGTGTGTGCCTTCTACACAGTCTTCTACGTTTATAAATCCCCTTTCTCTTTCGCTCCTTTCAACATAGAGTCGGCTAGTATTGTCTTTTTGGTGTAATGCATTATGCATTGTCGTTAATTTCCTCGTCCTCTGATCAAGGCGTCTATGTTCTTCTTTAGTCCATCCTATAAACGGTCCAGAGTACCTTATTAGCGATACTGCTGTGGAACGGGCTTGTCTAAATCCATATTGTTTGTCGGTCAGGAGTTTAGAAGCTCTAAGATGATGAACTAGAGATTGATTAAATTAGTACTCAAATATTTTGGCGAAAAGCGGGAGAAGGCTAATGGGACGATAATTTAATGGATCAGTTCTTTCGCCAGAATTCTTGAAAACTGGTACCACAGAAGCTGTTTTCCAACAATCAGGAAAGCAATAAAGATTTAATTGTGTCTGCTTCCAACACTTCCAGATATTTGTGTCATTTTCACTAAGCATTCTCATCTTCTCTCTTGAGCAGTTTCTTCTGATGTCTTTAGTTGTATCTTTTTCATCTCTAGTAATGCGCAGTTTTCCTTTCCAAATTCCATTCCAATGTCCTGGTTGAATATTCTGGTTGCATTTATCAATTTTTCTAGTTCCTTTTTGCTTTGGCAAACAGCTACAGATCAGTGGTGATAGGAGACTCACTATCACCACTGACCTGTTTATCATAGCCATGATGCCACTAAACTACATAATGAGGAAACGTAATGCAGGATACAAAGTTGCAGGCATAAAACAAAGAGAAAACCATCTTCTTCTTTTTATTATTATTATTATTATTATTATTATTATTAGTAGTAGTAGTAGTAGTAGTAGTAGTAGTAGTAGTAGTAGTAGTAGTAGTGGTGGTGGTGGTGGTGGTGGTGGTGGTGGTGGTGGTGGTGGTGGTGGTGGTGGTGATATTATTATTATTATTGGCGCACATGGAGCTTTCACACAAGTCATCAAAGATCTGATGTAAAAACCTGTGGTGTTCCCTGGAAGCTGAGTGAAACAAGTCTCCCCAGACGTCCAGCACTCTCCACCTCCTTCGATGGCATTTGCAAATAAGTTTGCGTTATCGCAACAGCTTCTCGCCACCGATTTCTTTCTATATTTTGTGTCATGTTTTTTTATATATACAGGTACATTTACCCTTCTCTGATTTTTTTTATGTAGAGTCAGTCATTATGATACTTTAGGGATAATGTATTGTGGATTATTTTTAGTTTTAGTAGTATTATTTAATCATTAGTTTTCACACAAGTTCTTATCAGAGGTTGATCAGTGACAATAATCGGTGTTCCCTGGAATCCGAGTAATAACAACTCTCCTCAGACTTACTATACTTACCACGTCTTTCGATAATCATTGCAAATAATTTACATCATCACAACAACCGCACACCATTAATTTCTTGCTGTTAACTACCATTAGTTTTCTCTGAGATTTGGATAAAACAAATCTTTCCAAGGACTCAGTATTCTCCGCACTTTTCCAGTGGATGTTTGGTTTGTGTTCTCCCCTCTCGGTTGAAACTTCATAAACATTTATGTTGTCTCGGCCGAGGCTAATGTCTTTTTTTAGAAGGTAAAATTTATTAAATATCTTATAGTTTTAATTTCCTCAACTCCACATGGTGTCCATTCCACAATTTCCTATTTTATTACACACCCAGTGCAACTCGTCGTTTCTTTTTATTATAATTACTCCTAGTCATTTATCTGTTTTTTCAATGGTGTTCTTAATGCTAAATTGCTATTTGTACTCACTTGGAGTTCTCACATAGATGATCATAAGAGATTGCTCACTGACAATAACCGGTGGTGTTCATTGGATTCTGGGTGACAATAAGTCTCCCTAGATTCCCAGTAGTCTTCGCCTCTTTCGGTAATCTTTGCAAATGAATTTGCATCATCGCAACAACCGATTGCCGTTGATTTATAACTGGCAATGAACAATGGCCATCACTGGAATTTAAGGGTGTTCTTTAATATTTCAGCCGTTTTCATTATTGTTAACGTTTGTACCTTATCAGTTATTCTTTTAATCTCAAATTCTCACATTATTTTTTCCAAGTTTTCCGGGATTGTTCCTAGTGCTCCTACGATTATTGGTATTATCTTCACTTTATTTATCTTCAATACCTCTTTCAGCTCTCTTGTCAATACTGTATATTTGGTTTGTTTCTTCGTTTGCTTGAGATTCACCCTATGGGTTGCTCGAACGTCGAAATCTATGATCTGGCAGAAGGTTACTTTCTTGCTAAATTATTATTATTATTATTATTATTATTATTATTATTATTATTATTATTATTATTGTTGTTGTTGTTAATATTATTATTATTAATAATATTGTTATTAATATTATTATTATTAATATTATTATTATTATAATTAATAATAATAATAATAATAATAATAATAATAATGATGATAATAATAATAATGATAATAATAATGATATTCATCTTGTTTCGTTCAAGTGCATTTTCCTTGTATCAATCAATTTTTCATCTTTTTTAAATCATCATATTTTTTGATAAGCATGCATATATATATATATATATATATATATATATATATATATATATATGTATATATATGTGTGTGTGTGTGTGTGTGTGTGTGTGTGTGTGTTGTTCGATTTCATTTTCTATTTATTTTCGGTATCCTCAACATCACCTTTCCATTTCTTATCCTTCTTTTCCCATCCTCTTTATGTTCTTATTTTTCCACACATTTATTTTATCATTGAAATTTGAAATCTTTTTCAATCATCCAAATAAAATCACTGAAACTGTCTACAACAAGCCTCGATATTCTTTGATTTCGTCAATGTCTTCAACTGATCAATATATATATACGTGTGAGAAATGTAAATAGTAAAGGAAATTAACTAAAAATGGCTCCATTCTGAAGATGCGGCTATTCAATCTGTGCGGTTAGCAATGAAAATATTATTTCAAACTTTAGCGTGACATAACGACAAACGAGTATGGATGCATTTAAAAATGCTGGTAATTATTTAAGCGGACAGATTCTTACAAAACTAGTATAAACTCTCCGTCAAAATGTGGTACAATGAACAAAGCTACTTTACGGGGAGCTTGAACTCCTTCGCCACCATTTAAAATCCTTATGCATATGTTTCTGTCGGACTAATTTAAATCGTGTTATTATAAACATGACAACTTCAGAGCGAATTTTTATCCGGACTGAAGTTGACACTTGTTTTTAAAGTCGAGGTTGACTCATGCTGTCGAACGGTTGACGAACTTATTTGACAAGCAGACTCTGTAAATGTAATCAGAAATATTTCTCTTTTTCTCTCTTTCTTTCTGTATCTCTCTCTTTATCTCTCCCTCGTTTTTCGCCACGATGGATTATTTGTAATTCAGTTGAAATCGGAACTCAGCTCCGAGCAGTTAGAAGTTAGACTTTGTTCCAGTCGGTCCCAGAAAATTAGGATCAAATCTTTATCGGCAACAAACGAATCGTGCCAGCTCAATATTTTAAGTATTTAAAATGCTTCTTCAATATTAAAATTAATGTCGATTTTTTAATGATGTGTTGTTCAGTTATCTTATACGACGTACAATTCCTGGACGATAGATTCCATCTTAGATAAATAAATCTCTGGAGAAAATTAATTTTAAGATGAAAATTCCCTTGAGCTAAATCGGATATTATCTATGAATTATTGTGGTTCCCACATGGGAAGCTGGTTACGGTGCCGAACGTAATAGCCCTTCCAGAAATTCCCCTACATTACTCTCCCCGGGAGGCGATACGAGTGTAGTGTCATAAAAACGACTCAGAAAGTCTAACATAGAAAGTATCTACTTGCTCATGTCCGCCATGTGTAGAAGTAGAAATTACGAACGTATCAATCCAAAGAATTTATTTTTGCAAATAATTTTTCATAATTTTTTTTAAATTATTAATAAATAATGACATCAAACTGTTTTTTTACAAACGGAATTTAAAAATTATATTAAATCTCGTCAGCTGAAAATCTATGTTCCTGCTTTAGTATAATCAACGAAATGTCTACGCATGGGAGATACAAAAAAAAGATTTGAAAAGAAATACGCACACGATTCGACTTTTTTGTATTTCATGTTACAAAGAAAATATCCAATTTCGATGAAAATGTGATTGACTAGATTGTGTTAAAAAGTGTCAGCATGATCTTTTGGAAGATTTCATTTAACGGAAAGAAATAAAAATTTACTTCAAATAAATCGAAAGTAGAAACTTTTGTATGGTTTTTATCGGATCTGTGATGTGATTTGTTCGTACAGCAAGGCTGCAGACGTTATTAAGTTCGACGTCTAAAAAGAAAACCAATGACTTTAAAAGAGTCAGTTTAGCATAGAATTTAACTTATTGTCAAGTTGATTCGATTTTGACTGGCCTTGTTTGATGTTCTGTCTGTAACAAAAATAACACTTGATAATAAAAGTATTTCTTTATTAGCGATGTTTGAATCAATACGTAATAAAACTCTTACGCATGTATTATTAATGAAGATCTGACATCTGACTACCTGAAGCGAAACTATACTATTACGATTTTTTAATACCGATTTTAGTCCACTATACTGTCTTAAATTAAATTACTATCTTTCAGTGCTCCATTCTTATTATGTATTATCTGTTCTCTTGCCATAAGATCATCCTCACAGGCATTATCTCTTCCTTATTTCGTTGTAATGTCGTATTTGTTCTGTTATCATAAAACTATCCTTTCATGTATTACCTCCTCCTTTAGGAAGAGTGTAGTATCTGTTACTTTATTTACCTCCTTTCCGACAGATTAGACACAGGCCAGGTGCGGATTTGATGAAAGTGTTTTTGTTGATCGAACTGGATTCGAATTTGGTAAACCCAGTTTTCAGTCCTTGTCGTTTACGACTTAATCACAGTCACTCCTTAAATAGTGTAGTATTTGTTATGTTATGAATGGCACACTCTCCCTAGGTGTTACCTCCTACTTTGAGGGTAGTGTATTAGTCGTTCGTCCGTCATTATACCATCCTTCCAGGCATTACCTCCTTCTTTCCTGTGGTTCTGATACCATATCCCAAGGGATTACGTTCTGCTTTTGAAACCGGTATTTATGTACTAGCAATAATATGTGACCTCTTGTCGTACATTTTTGTAAGCATAATTAAATAATTATCCGCGATTTATCTCCGTTTGAATCGACTAAATATCGCGTCTGCTTTATAAATGTTTGTATTCTTATTTTTTTAAATATTTTCTTACATATGCTTATTGCTATTCTGTGACTAAACATTCCATACGGATAAGTGTATTTATTTGCTTTACATGTATCTGTAGTGGCATTGAATGTCCGATAATAATCAAGATAAACGCAGTTCTAGCCATTAATAAAACTGTATTAACAGAAGTATGTAATACAACGTATGCGTCTGATTCTATGGCCATAACTACCATACATTACCTCCACGACGTTTAGCTGGAATTGTAACTACCGTGTCTTAGTAAGTCCATTTATTCTCGAAATAGGTAGATTATATTACACCACAAAACACTCCTTTAAGGCTCAATTCGTTTGCAGTCAATAATAAACATTTATAATTCAAAGTTGCTTAATACGAAACCTTTTGTCTCCATCTGCCGGTAGCTAAAACGGTAACGACGCTAGAGAGGTAAATAAAGGTTAAAGTGCTAAACCTTCTAGTTTCGATTCTAGCAGATGGTACCGAAGTTATAACTTTTGAAATCATTATTATCCGATATATAATAATCCATAGAAAATTGACTATATAATAATAATACTAAATAATAAATATGCATGCATTAAAATATGATATTTATGCGTATTTTACGACCAGGCAATGCTGGGCTTTAATAAATTCAATTCAATATAGATTTTTCAATTAACATTCATCAGAGGAGGATCATCAGAATTTAAATAGAAATCTATATGTCGGACTAGAAGGTCATCTAGTGTTGCCCAGTCGTAAAATACGCATAAATTATTATATTTTAATTGATGCAGATTTTTTATTTATTATTCTAGAGCCAATTCTTTATTATGACGCATACTTTGTATTACATACTTGTATCCAATATTGTTGCAGGAAAAAGGGCTGTCTCCTTTCCTGTAAATAAGAACATTAGATAAGTGGAAAATGAGATTAGGATAAACCGAGACTCGAACCTTGTAAGCAAGGTTCAGAAATAGATTTAGAATTGAAATGTTCGAATTTAGCTATTGTTAAATTCCATATAAAATAGTTAGATATTGTTTGTATTGTAAAAAGAATTAATAGTTCATTCTTTTATGAAAACGGAATTAAAAAGTCAGCTAAAAAAATGAACAATATAAATTAAAAATATATTGTAAAAAAAAAAGGTTAGTTGAGAATTCTTTGTTTGCAGAAGTGTGTTTTGGAAACGGTGCTTAGCCACGTGAGTTGGTCACGTTTTGGAACCACGCATCTGACGTCATAGCAGAAAGGGAATTTCTCAATATAGGAGCAAGTTTAGTCAGATCAGGGAGTCGACAGTCGAGCAGAGGAAGTAGAACAATTGAGTCTGCTAGTCAGCGAGAGAGTTGGAGCCAGAGTCCTTTGGAAGCAAAGGAAAGAACATTGAACCATGTAGATCCCGAATTTGAATTCCTTGCGTCATCATCATTTCGACCGGTCAAATGAAATAAAGAATCATCATCAATATTTGTAACTGTTTGTCTTCGTGATGTCATTTAACAATTGAAGGTAATGTGATAATCATCTTAATATGAACTTTGTATAACCCCTTCCAAGTAATGTGTCCTCTCCTCCATCATAAGTAATGATTCTCACCAGTCTGATGTAAAAGAACAGTAATGCACATTCATTCAATAATGGAGTCTCTCTCATTCTTTTATAAATGTCTCTCTCATCATTGACAATCCTGTATTACATGTACCCGTTATATGTCCCCGTCATCTCTCGACATAAGATCCCCAACTATGGACCCCTATACAACAATATATAGTGATGATTGGGTGTATAGTATAAATATATATATACGAGCAAAAGTACCCGTCGTTGACTGGGTTACTTCAAGTAATATCTATCAGGATTTTTCATCTGAATTTTATCAGTGTCTTATCTCGCTTATATATATATATATATATATATATATATATATATATATATATATATATATATATATATATATATATATATATATACTAGCAAAAGTACCCGTCGTTGACTGGGTTCAAAAACAGCCTACAGAAAATGGACTCTGATTTATGAAAGTATGATAGGTCATGAAAAGGAAGGGTTGTAAATTTGGGTCGAATTCGAGGGTATCAAAACCAAAGCAAAATATGATGAAAGTCAAAATAAAATAGATAAAACCCATAATTTATTATACCATACCTGTTCACACTGAAACACTTATCACAATATTCTGTGGATCTATATTAAAAAAAAAAAACTTCTTAAACTTTGTGAAATATTTCCATTCTATGGAGATCAGGCTCGAACGAACATCCCATAATTTTATTATACCATATTTCTTCAAACTGAAACATAATTATCAAAGTATACTTACGCAGATAGATATGAAAAGTCTTTATTAAAGTTTGTGCCTATTTCCATTCTATGGAGCCAGGCGCGAACGCAGACCCCACAATTTTATTATACAATCCCTATTTCAGTTAAAACATACTTATCAAAGTATCATTATGTACATCTATATCAAAGACACTTGTAAACGTTTTTTTTATTTTTAAATTTTTTAGTTCCATACTTTGTGGACCAGGTGCGAACGCAGACCCCACAATTTTAATGAACCACCATTCTGCCAGATCAAACATACCCATTCCTATTTCTCGATACATCTTCTATAATTATATGTAATCAGTTTTTTTTTAAATAGTCAACCATATAGGAGCCTATTCGTGACCAGACACACAGACACACACACACAGACACACAGACACACACACAGGCATTTAGCTTTATATATATATATATATATATATATATATATATATATATATATATATATAGATAGATAGATAGATAGATAGATATGGATATTTGTGTGTACTAGAACGGTTGCATAATAAATATTACGCAATTATGGACACTGTAAATATATATAAATATGCATCAATAAAATTGAGCGTAACAGTTATAAGAAAAAACCTATCTACACATATATAAAGTATTAACGTTCGTGCGTGTATGTATGTACAACTCTCCTATAGTCCACATTACTGGACCGATCATGACCAAACCTTACATGATGATGGTCTCCAACGAAGGGATGATGCACACCATTTTTCAAGGTAAAGATCAAATATTAAGGTCATATATAGTTCGGCTCTTCATAAACTCTCCCACCTAGGGATGATCACACAAAATGGGGTTTGCTACAATCCCGGTGGTGCCGGTCAATTTCTTTTTGAATTTGAATTAAATCACTCTCCTTCACCTTCATCTCATCAACCAATCTTAGGGAAATTTGGCATAATAGTTGTCCCTAAAAAATTTATTGCATTGTATCTCTTAATTTTGACCTTCCAAAATAACTCTGCCAAAAACAATGTAACGGGTCATTAAGGATCTTTTTTCTTGATATGCATGTAATTCTTTGGAATTAGACATGCTACAAGAAGTAAAATTTATCATAAGGAGAAATTTTAAAAAGGCAAAGAGATGGTCAGAAAAGAGAAGCAATACGATGAACAAATGAAACAAATGAGGAAACAAGAAGACGTACGCGATGTCAATTGAGAGAATCAAGACGGGTGGTAAATGAAAAAGATGAGGAAACAAAAAGAAGACCTAAACGAGGTGAGTTGAGGGAAGCTCAAAGACAAGAGAATGAATCAGAAACCGAAAGAATCTTTTGCTTATCCCAGGGCGAGAGCAAGAGGCTGCAGGGGAAAAGAATATGGTTTTGCCCCAGCAAATGACAGAAAAAAAGGCGGCTGGACAACGAATGCTTGCTTTGAGACACTAATAGAAAAGGATTGCTCTACAACAAAAATAACTCTCTCACTACAGCCGACAAAGAAAAAATGGACAATGTATATCAGCATTGCTCATGTTGTTGTTGTTGTTCTTCTTCTTCTTCATCTTCTTCTTCATCTTCTTCTTCTTCTTCTTCTGGTAGGTTGTGCTCGATAGCTTTTTACGACTGCCTCAGTTGCTGCAAAATTTGCGTCCAAACAAAGGTTTCATCTCTGAAGAATTCCTTCAAAATCTCCGCAGTTACAACCGTTTTGCACTAACTTCATTTGGTTACGAAAATGCGGCGGTACATAGGTGGAATCCATCTTTTGAAATTTGAGGCCAGGTGTGGCACAGAATTGGGACTCTTTTGTTACCTGAAGATGGAGCGGCAAATCTACTTCTTGAATAGTCTGGAAGAGGAACTACATAGTCAGAAACGAGACAGTACACTCAATCAATACATTCTCCGAGGGCTGACTGAATTTTTACATGAGGTCCTCCTTCAGCAGTTCAACGATCACATTAATGTAGAAATTTGTACCTGAGTACAAATTCCCGTGCGAAGTCTGGGTATTTTTGCTAGTCCTATAATAAGAAACCATAAAAAATTAATACTTAAGTTATATTTTCAAAGAATATGCAAATTAGTAAACGTTTATTTAGTAGCTTGTATACCCATGACTGAGTATATTAAGACGTTCGTTGTAATAATTTAAAATAGAAAGATTAGGCTTTTAATATTAATGTCAGTGCGCCGAAAATATCTCAACATTATATAGATATAGATTAAAAGCGTCAGCAGCTGCATATTGATGATTCGATTTGCATTAGTAAGCTACACAGATGATGCCTTTCAATTTTGCAATTATACTCAATTAAGTTCCCATTTAAAAGTTTTGAAGCAATTTATATATCTTGCTGAATGATTTCTTTCTTTTTTTTTCTAAAAATCTATTATCGGCATTGTACATATTTCATTGCACGTCAGCCGTTTTTATTGTCATTTTTCATTTGTATTGAAAGTCTCTTTCAGCGGGTTTATAATTTTAACGCCATGTTTAATTTATGTTTCACATTTGAAGTAGTTTCTTTGATAAATACCACTTGAAAGGATATCCTTTTAGAAGACAATTTGATTTTAGAAATTAATTCGCTTTTAGGAGATATTTAAGATTAA
This sequence comes from Euprymna scolopes, assembly GCF_053919585.1. Lineage (NCBI taxonomy): Eukaryota > Metazoa > Mollusca > Cephalopoda > Sepiida > Sepiolidae > Euprymna > Euprymna scolopes. The sequence goes on from NC_136483.1 coordinate 65,103,074, forward strand.
CCGCTAAATATTTTCAGATTACGCATAATCGCTTAATGTATCTACTGTCTGTGAGGAGTCACACAGTATATTATTAGGTAGGTGCAAAAATAATTTGGACTTGTTGAACGTCAAAAACATTATTTTTGCATCAATCTAATACTATATCAATTATATATTAAACTAGATGTTTTTACTGCGTGGATGTGTCATTGTATTAATGAATGCTATCACAGCCTGTTCCCCTCATATATGAGTAAAGCTACATACATTTACATGTATATATATATATATATATATATATATATATATATATATATGTGTGTGAATATATATATATATACATGTATATAAATACATATATACATATATATATATATACATATATATATATATATATATATATGCACTTGTTTTACATAAGCACTCTTCCTATTACCTCGTTAAAACTTCATTTGTTGCTTCACCTCTGAAAAATATTAACCTGAAATTATATATATATATATATATATATATATATATATATATATATATCATGGATATATATATATGTGTGTGTGTGTGTGTGTGCGTGTATGTGTGTGTGTGTGTGTGTGTGTGTGTGTGTGTGTGTGTGTGTGTGTGTGTGTGTGTGTGTGTGTGTGTGTGCGTTTCATATAAAAATCTTGGTATGGAAAATGTTTTCAAACTTTCAAAAAGCTTTATAAATCTATAAGGAAGGTATACACAATTTTAATTATTCGACAAGAAGTACACATAAAATAAGAAAAATCTTATTCCATGGAGTTTCGAAAAATGCAATTCTTCTCGTCAGAGGAAAGGGTTTTGCAAAATATACAATATATTTAGCAGGTTAATGCATGTCAGGAAACAAATTATATGAAGTTTATCATATTTGCATAAAAATTATTTGACAGTTTGAGACAGTTTATAGGGATTCAAGGAGATTGGGAAAGCAAGAAAAAGAAAAAAGGGTGAAAAGAGATATGATAAAAATCCAATGGGGAAGATAGTAAAATCCAGAACAGTAGAAATCCGAAATGTGTATGTTGAAAATGCAATGGTAATCCATGAGAAAACAGAAATATGGATATAAATGTCCAGGGTAAATTGGAGCTTCAGGAAAATCATCAGGTTGTAGAAAAGTCAAGATATGCAAGTTTTTTTTTAAATAATGGCTCATTATATATATTTATATTAAAAAACGGATCATTATATATATATATATATATATATATATATATATATATATATATATATATTAAGCCGTATTCCTGTCTGTTCATTTAGTTGTTCAATAGTTTGTTTTCAATTTGTTCACAATATACGTCACATATGACGTTATAGCAGATAGTGTCATATAGGATGACGTCATATGATCATATTGTTCACAAAACGTAATATATGACGTCATATATATCATATATATCGTCATATATGACGCCTTCGAAGATGTCATATATAATGCATAGTTTCGATCTTGTCACGCCGGATATATACAGCTAGCATATATATATATATATATATATATATATATATATATATGTGTGTGTGTGTGTGTGTGTGTGTGTGTGTGTGTGTGTGTGTGTGTACGTGTGTACGTGTGAATGTGTGTGTGCGTGTTTGTGTGTATGTGTAAATGAGTAATCTACAGCTACATGCTTAGAAAATGGAGTTTTTAATCTTAGCATAATGATATCGAGCTAGGAGAGAGAGTATCAATCCAAATTTTAGTGTTTCTAATTATGCTGGTTTAAGGAGAGTTTAGAAGGAGAAAATAACTCAATACTAAAGTCTTATCTTCGACATGATAAGAAACTTGATCTCCATTATTCCAGTAAATATAGGTGCTACTGAGCTCGTGAAAAGAATTTCAAAACTTACCTGGCGATTATCACGTTCAAGAGAAATCTAAATCTGTCTAAAGAAAAAAAATTGCAATTAAAGTAGCCCTACAAAGATTTGTTGGTTGGAGTATTTGAAATAGCAAGCGAATGTCTGGCATCTGGTAGAATGCCTCATCCGAAACAAGACCAAATGATAGGAAAATTGGTAAAATTAATAAAAATCAATTTAAATTAATTGAAATCATGTTCGATTACTGATTGATCTGTTTCTGCATTAGCTAGATTCGAACTTGGCACACACGACCTGTTAGTTTGCGTCGTTAACAACTCAACCACCGTCAGCTGCTCGTGTTTGCGGGTGTTATCTTAACTGTAAGACCGTAATATATTTGACAAAATGCCGCCAATATTTTGATCTTTGCTAAAATTCCATTGTTGTTGCTGTTTGTTTTTAAAGATATATATTTCAATCTTATATTTGATTGTCTATTTTTTGTGCTTTTAAAACAGTGCATATTTGTAAGATTTTACTGATGGTGTAGTAAGAATTGTAGTAAGAATTCTATTAGAGTAAATTAACGCACTGAAAAGTATTTTTGTTGTTTAATCAAACGTTTTTACCTATTTGTTTTAGTAGTTATTTTTTCCAATGTATTTACAAGATTGTGTGAATGAAATAACAGTCGGTATGATAAATTGGATATATTTACTTGGTATAAAACACAAACATATTTAATTATTACCTTCATTTTTAATGATGTTTTTTTAATAAGACTATAAATACAAACAGCATATTCTTTTCCTTGTTTTAACTCTCAGGTATATATCCATTTATATCTTATATGTTTTTATATAGAGTGATGTGGTTCTCGATTGATTAATTGTGTCAACTATGTCGGATATATACTCAAAAGTAGAAGTAATGAAAAGAATATGCTGTTGTCACGGATATAATAATAACAATCGTAATAATTACAATAATAATAATAATCGTAATAATGAAAAAAATGTATAAAAATACTACTAATAAAATAACATTTTGTATATCATCAATTCATCGATACAATATGAAAACAGTTCAAATTTTTGTGGAAATCACGCCAAACAATGCATGAAGCTACTTGATATAAGAAATTAAGGAAAATAAAACTTCAAGGTAAAAAACTAGCCAATGTTAAATGATTTATAAATAGATTTTTACACAAAAAACAGCAATTCCTCATTCTGACAGCGCTCGTGGAATTTGAAGACTAAACGACAAAATTAGGGAAATGAGGATTACGAGGCTGTTAAAAGTAATTTCAAGATCCACTTTCTACTTTCCAAAAATCTTGGTGAACATAAAGGCTTGTTGCATATTGATTGCAAGATATTGGAGAGAAAGGCATTCTGCATACTGATTGGTGTCTTTGTTTATTTCTGTAGAATCGTAATATACTGGAGAGAAAGGCTTTTTGAATAATGGTTGGTGTCGTTCTTGGTTTCTGTAGGGTCAAAATATCTTAGAGAGAAAGGCTTTTTGCATACTGATTGGTACCTTTGTTGGTTTCCGTAGGATCTTAAGATATTGGCTAGAAATGCTTTTTGCATACTGAGTGGTGTCTGTTGGTTTATGTAGGATCTGTAGAGATTATAGAGGAATCTGATACAACAATTAATATATATATATATATATATACATACATATATATATATATATATATATATATATATATATATATATATATATATATATATATATATATATATATACGTTTTATTTTTTATTACCGTATCTTTCTGTTAAGTTACATTATTGTTTCAGCTACCCGGTCGTTTTTTTTGGGCCGTCTGTAGCTTCCTCAGACTTTTACAGAACTGTAAAAGTCTGAGGAAGCTACAGATGGCCAAAAAAAACAGCCAGGTAGCTGAAACAATAATGCAACTGAACAGAAAGATACGATAATAAAAAATAAAACGCATATTTGCTTTACAACAGTATTGAGCACTTTCTTCAGTTTTTATTAATTAACATCTCCACTAACTATATATATATATGTATATATATATATATATATTATATATATGTATATATATATTATATATATATATCCTTTAAAACAGATCTATTTTGTGACATTTTATTACGACAAAATTGATTACATTCATGACTCGTGTACATATAAATAATGATGTAAATTCAAAGAATTAACAGTTTTCCTTAAACAAAGACATTTTTTGCTTTACTCATATTTACTCAAACAAGGAAAATACTCACTGAGTCGTAAGGGATTACTGTGGATTAAGGGGTATGCCTACAAAAACAAAAATTTGACCATCTTATTATTTATTCCTTTAATTCAGTTGATTTTTACAATTCTTGGCGCTGCGAAACAGATACTGTCAAGAATTGTAAAAGTCAACTGAATTAAAGGAATAAATTATTATTCTGAATTTTGGAATATAGCTTTTTGTCATTTATTCTCGATATTGCTCTGTAATTACACTGAGCTTCTTAAATAAGGATTTGTATATATTACAAGAAAATATATTTCTACAGAAATATAAATATATATATATATATATATATATATATATATATATATATATATATATATATATATAGCTTAATGTAAAAGGAAAAGAGAAAGATCAATTCCACAAAAGGAGACTTATCCGGATAATGCCAAGTTCAACGGTAGAAACTTATAAATATATTGCCGCATATTACCTTTCAGTTTTACAACCTTACATAACCCTCCCCCTCCCCACCCCCAAAAAAAATTAATCGAAAATACCCACTCCATAGAAAATAGACACCCCATAAACCGTTAAAATAAATTACCACATAGCAACAATACACCCCCCATTTAACCATAATACATATACCCTTTAATCTCAACACTATGTTAAAGACCATATATAGTCTTATATATATATATATAATAAGCTTCTCCTTATTTATTTAGAATTCAATAAAGCTTCCCCCAACATTCTATAATTCCTCTGAATCTTTTTCATCCCTAATGAACCTTACGCTAGACGCCGCATCTCCCCCATGCTACCTAGCACCGTCTCTACTCTTCTGATGAAAAGCAATATGCTTCGAAATTACCTGGCATAAAGAGTCCCTTCTATCCCCCAAAATTTGCCTGTATTCCATTATTCAATAAATGGTCCATTCTATATCTACCTATATATAGTTTTTTGTCTTCATCTCATACTCTTGTTGTCCTATTATATATATATATATATATATATATATATATATATATATATAGAGAGAGAGAGAGAGAGAGAGAGAGAGAGAGAGATATAGATATATATAGATATAGATATACATGGTGCGTCTGGTGTTTTTAGAATATCGTTTATTACTTTTTTACATACAATTAATCATGGGAGGGAGATAATAAACTAACACGGGATATGAAAAAAAAAACATGCTGTAATAGTTGCAATAATGGGAGAACACAACGATTTGCAAATTGCACAATTTCTTTAAGGGCCTTTGTTTTCAAATTTCGCGAAGAATTGGAAGACAATGATAGCCAAATTTCTCCTGTTGTTAACCGTAAAAAGCACCAGCAACGTTCTGGCAGCATCATAACACACTAGTTTATTTGACAAGATTAGAATATCATTGACGAGAGTCCCCAGAAGTCAATGAGGTCAATTGCAAAAGATCTCGATGTCTGCGAAGCCACAATTCAAAGAAATGTCCACAAGAATCTTTGATACAAGTTCTAAGTTGTGAAGAA
>NC_136483.1:65111139-65156139 GCF_053919585.1 Euprymna scolopes
ACTAAGGGTTTTGATACGGTGAACAGAAGTGCCCTATGGATAATTCTGGAGAAGTTGGGATGCCCACCTCAATTTCTACGATTACTCAGGGAGCTCCACACTAATATGAAGGCTCGCCTGAACTTCAACAGATGCCTCTCGGAACTCATTGGTTGACAATGGTGTGAAGCAGCATAATATCATAGCACCTACACTTTTTTCAATTTATTTTGCAACTATGTTATCGTATACCTTTAGGGAATGTTCTCTAGGAGTTTACTTGCGTTTCAGAACCACAGGCAGGGTCTTTGATCGTCGTCGTTTGCATGCTTCTACAAGGACATTTCATCACCTGGTTCGTGAATTGCTTTATGCGGATGACGCCGATCTCGTGGCCCATGGTGAGAGGGATATGCAGGGTATCATGGATCTGTTTTCGGGTGCCTGTACGTCTTTTGGGCTTACTATTATTCTTAAGAAGACTAAGGTCATGTTCACACCTCCACCCGGTAGTTTGTATTTTTCTCAACAACCAGAGACTTGCCGTGATTGACACATTTATGTATTTGGGTAGTACTCTCGCCAGAGATGGAACCCTGGATGCTTAGGTCAACTATAGGATACAGCGTGCCACTAAGGCTTTTTGTGGCTTAGAGAAGTGAGTATGGTCTGACAGGGGTGTAACTCTTCATACAAAGATCAGTGTCTATCAATCTTGTATTTTACCATCCCTGCTTTACGCTTCTGAGGTCTGGACAACTTATGGTAGACACATAAAAGTCATGGAGAGAGTGCATCAGAAATTCCTGAGACACATTCTGGGCATCAGGTGGAGCACTTTTATATCTTATGTGGATGTTCTCATGCGGGCTGACGTACCTTGTATCGAGAAGTTGATTATACGCAGCCAGATGAGGTGGGCTGGATATCTGACAAGGATGGACGACGATAGATAGCCGAAGCGCCTGTTGAAATTACACAAGGAAAGCGTCCACAACATAAACCGAGGAAACGCTTTAAGGATAACATCAAAGATAATCTTAAAGCTCTTGGAATTGACGTGTTCAGTTGGGAATGTGCTTCCAATGATCGTAAAAAGTGGCGCTCCTTGGTCTATCGTGGCTGTGATAATTTTGAGAAGAAAAAATATGAGCATGAAAAAATGAAGCGTGATATCCGGAAGAAAAATCTGTCAGATATATCAGGTCCGTCGGAGGATTTCATGCAGCACCACACCTGTGATTTATGCGGTACAATGACTTTATCCGGAGCTGGCCTAGCTAGCCACAAGCGTTCACATGGAGATCAATCTTTCTTTGATGGGGAAAATATTGTAGGGCACAGATGTTCTGTTTGCTCTGTGGTCTGTAAATCGAGTGGAGGCCTGAAGCGTCATATGAGCGTCCACATTAGAGCAGCACCAGTTGGCATCCCTCAATCTCAGTTTAAGTGTGACCTTTGCAACAGACTGTGTAAGACCAGGGCTGGTCTGAAGAGCCACCTTTGTTCGCACAGAAAATAGGAATTGATGCATCTTGATCACATCTCCACATGTATATTTGTGTATAAGTGTATATATGTGCATATAATTTTTTTAAAAATTGAAAAATACATGAAAATGATTGAGTAATTAACAATAAAGCAAAGGAAAGATGGTCTTCTTCTATCAAGAAGTGACAATCACCATGTATGTATGTATGTATGTATGTATGTTTCACTGGTGTCATTATTCTAATTTTGTATTTATATCCGGGTACACAAACAGACAAATAACATTTATCTATACATAGACAGATTAGATAAGAAAAAAAAATTAAAAGTGCGTATCTTTTTACAAATTTTTTACGGATCTCTTTGTTTAAGGAAAGACATCGAACAACACTGATTGGCATTGCAAATCACGTCTTTTTTATAAATCGATCGTAATCGATATGATAAAAAACGGAAGTGCACCACAGAGTAACGATGAAAGAAAAATAGCTTATTAGGTTATTTATACACGTTCAAAGTATAAAAACAAAAATTGGTTTCTTAGATATAAGAAAAAAGACGAGAAAAAAACCGTACCGCCTACGCTCCGCGTGAAGGGGCGGGAAGAACAATGACCAATGAAAAATATAATCATATTTCAATCAAGAAAGTCGTACTCATTTATCACGCTGCCGTCCCTATATTCGCACACACACATACACACAAACAAATACACAAAGCTCTACACATACACGCACACAAGCATACACTTTGCGCATTACTATATTTTCATTCAAATATACTATTGTACGTAAGTAAGATCAATTCGCATGAGCATATATATATATATATATATAGTCATCCGCATAGAGTACTGTTTCACTGTTTCACTGCTAATCAGTGCGGCTAGACAGGCAGTTGCTTCAAGCCAGGATCGAAATGACAGTCAAGGCTTCTCACAATTACGCTAAACGGCTGCTGATGTGTGGGCAATGAATGTAACGATGTCTCCGCTCGATTTGTTTACACAAAGAGCGTCGCTTTATACGCTAATGGCAGTTTGTATATCACTTCCTGAAAATGCTCAACCCAAGATAGGGAGCATTATAGTCATATGATGTATATATATATATATATATATATATATATATATATATATATATATATATATATATATATATATACTAGCTGTACCCGGCAACGCGTTGCTGTGGCTCAGTTTGTTAATATGGAACACATGTGAAAGTAGAGAAAAGTTTGATTCTTTTTTTCAAGAGAATGTACAAATTATTTATTTTTTTAACAGATGTTAAGAAAATAAACAGAAAAATACTTCCATCATTAATTATGCAAAAAAATAAATAAAATGTTGATTTAGTGTTTCAATATGCTTATGAATTACGATAAAACTTGCTGAGTATGCACTGTTTTATGGTTGTTGTAAAAATGGAACGGAAACTTAAATTTCGCTTCATTTTAATCTTTCTTAATTTTTTAATTGTGCCCCCCAAAACGAATATAATATAAACAGTAACATTCAACAATTGTACTTTATGTATATAAAACACAAAATATTTATTAAAAAAAAAAAATTTTTTTTAAGTTAATAACGAAAGGGAAATAATTCCATTTTTAAACGAAAAAGTCAGTTTACATAACTTACTGAATTAATGCTATTTTTTTAAGCAAGAAAAAAAAAGGTAAATATCCAGATACGCTACTACAGAACACCGACCACTCTAATTTGTTTTTGTATAGGTAATTGAGGTCGCTGACAACGAATCTGATAGTCAAACTTGGGGCAAATTTACCATTTGCATGGTATTTACCCCTGAACCCACGAACTTCTTTCCACCATTTTGTAGCTTCCGTTTATGCTACGCGCATGCAACCTCACATCCCCCCCCAAAAAAAAAACAAATTAGAGTGGTCGGTGGGGTTTGTATTACTGTACACATAGATTCAAAAACGTTGTCAAAAAACAAATATATAACAAATAAATGTTATCAAAAGCAAGATAAGTTACTTTTCTACCAAACTGGATATATTTTTCGTGTTTTTATTCAATGTAACATGTTTATTCAGCTCGAAAAACATACAGTGTTTATCGATGTATTGGAAAATTCAAGATGGCGTCTGATTCTCTCTTTAACACGGTAAGTTTGGGAAAAGGTGTTATAAATAAAAACCCAGATAAAATACTGTTAAAAACGCGCTTAATATATGTTACCGTGACATAGGTTGACATATATTCGGCGGGTTTTTAATAGTATTTTGTATAGTTTTTTTTTATTTATAACACCTTTTCCCAAACTTACCGTGTTAAAGAGAGAATCAGACGCCATCTTGAATTTTCCAAGTCATCGGAAAACACTATATTTTTCGAGCTGAATAAATATGTTGGGTTTGTATTACTGTACACATAGATTCGAAGAAGTTGTCAAAAAAACAAATATATAACAAATAAATGTTATCAAAGGCAAGATAAGTTACTTTTCTACCTAACTGGATATATTTTTCGTGTTTTTATTTAATGTAACATGTTTATTCAGCTCGAAAACCATACAGTGTTTACCGAAGTATTGGAACATTTAAGATGGAGTCTGATTCTCTCTTTAACACGGTAAGTTTGGGAAAAGATGTTATAAATAAAAAACCGGATAAAATACTGTTAAAAACTCGCTCAATACATGTTACTGTGACATAGGTTGACATATATTCGGCGGGTTTTTAATAGTATTTTGTATAGTTTATTATTTATAACACCTTTTTCCAAACTTACGGTGTTAAAGAGGGTGTGAGACGCCATCTTGAATTTTCGAATACATCGGCAAACACTGTATGTTTTTCGAGCTGAATAAATATGTTACATTGAATAAAAACACAAAAAATATATCCAGTTTGGCAGAAAAGTAACTTATCTTGCCTTTGATAACATTTATTTGTTATATATTTGTTTTTTGACAACTTTTTCGAATCTATCTGTACAGTAATACAAACCCGTATTTTGTATAGTTTTTTATTTATAACATCTTTTTTCAAACTTACGGTGTTAAAGAGGGTGTGAGACGCCATCTTGAATTTTCGAATACATCGGCAAACACTGTATGTTTTTCGAGCTGAATAAATATGTTACATTGAATAAAAACACGAAAAATATATCCAGTTTGGCAGAAAAGTAACTTATCTTGCCTTTGATAACATTTATTTGTTATATATTTGTTCCCCCCCAAAAAAACAAATTAGAGTGGTCGATGTTCTGTAGTAGCGTATCTGGATATTTACCAAAAAAAAAATATTTAGGTTTGGCTATAAATTCCTAAAATCATTTCACCCTAAATAATTTAGGTGACTGAAAAAGGAATCTAATTGAATCTTTAATTTCCTGAATAGTATCCGATAATTGATTTTTCTTCGAGTTATATCGAATACATTAATACGGACTTTAGGGTTTTTTTTCGTAATGTTACTGTAAAAATTATTTTTTATTGTTACAAATTACGATGCTTTAAAAAAAGCAAAAATAAATTCTTGCGTTTTTTATTTACTACTGAAAACCATATCTTTCGTAAAGGTATTTTTTTGTTTAAACAAAATAAAACATTTTCACTAAGAGTTAAGTAAAAATAATTAGTTCATTATATTCTGCGATCATTATTTGAAAAATACTGCAATTTTCATTAAAATTTGTTAATTTCCTGATTTTTGGTGAATTTTTAAGTAAAGGCAGGAGTCAAAATGTGTATACACTTTGAGCGTCGTCATTCATTTTGAGACCACGTGTGGTTTATTTAAATATCCAGTTTGGCAGAAAAGTAACTTATCTTGCCTTTGATAACATTTATTTGTTATATATTTGTTTTTTGACAACTTTTTCCAATCTATGTGTACAGTAATACAAACCCAAACTTCGGAGGTTGGAATCCCCCCCCACCTAAAATGTACTTGGAAAAATCGATTTTATAGTGAGATTTAAGAATGGTTAGTCGAAAAAAAGGTGAAAAACAAAACAAATAATCAATAAATAATTGTTACCAAAGGCAATAAATGCTACTTTTTTTTACTTACATTGAATATTTTCAAGCGCTTTTCTTTATTTTTTAATAATCTAATGCGGATGTGTGGGTGCGAAATACCTCCAGATTTTCTAGAATTTCCCGCTAGATTGTAACCGAAATCTCCAGATATAGCAGGAAAACCGCTAAATTGTAACACTGGTCACGTGACAGGAAGCGGTAATAAATAATTGTCCCTAAATAAAAAATGGCCTCTCTGTACAAATAAATCTACCTATTTATCATAGAAAAATTAAATATAATCTTATAATTAAAAAGAAATATATAAAAACACACATGGATATAGTAAACATATTATACCAAAACGTGGAAGCCATCCGTCCAGTGGTTTTTTAGACAATTAATTCCGAACAAACCAACATTTAAATTTTTATATATGTAGATCTATATATATATATATATATATATATATATATATATATATATATATATATATATATATATTTATATATATATATATATATATATATATAAAAGCTGAACGTCTTTGTCTCTGTGTGTGCGTCTGGTCACGAATAGGCTCCTATATGGTTGACTATTATAGAAAACTGATCACATATAATGATAGACGATATATGGAAACACAGGAATGGGTATGTTTGATCTGGCAGAACGGTGGTTCATTAAAATTGTGGGGTCTGCGTACGCGCCTGACCCCCAAAGTATGGAAATTAAAAAAAGATTTAAATGAAGAACAAACGTTTACAAGTGTTTTTGATAAAGATGTACATAAGAATCCTTTAATATTTATGTTTCAACTTAAATAGGGATGGTATAATAAAATTGTGGGGTCTTCGTTCGCGCCTGGATATAGGCAAAACTTTAGTAAAGACTTTTCGTATCTATCTTTGATAATTATGCTTCGGTTTGAAGAAATATAGTATAATAAAATTATGGGGTGTTCGTCCGTACCTGACCTTCATAGAATGGAAATATGTCACAAAGTTTAACGAGTTTTTTTTTTAATATAGATCCATAGAATATTGTGATAAGTGTTTCAGTGTGAACAGGTACGGTATAATAAATTATGGGGTTTATCTATTTTATTTTTACTTTCATCATATTTTGCTTTGGTTTTGATACCCCCAAATTCGAAGCTATCTCTTTACAACCCTTCCTTTTCATAACCTATCATACTTTCATAAATCAGAGTCCATTTTCTGTAAGCTACTTTTGAACCTAGTTAACAACGGGTACTTTTGCCTGTATATAAGCGAGATAAGACACTGATAGAATTCAGATGAAAAATCCTGATAGATATTACTTTCAAGGAGATCCCAACCAAAAAGGAAAAGCTCAATATTTAAGAATAGAGCAATATATAAGTTTCGTGGTTTAATTTTAAATTCTGAAAAAAACAATATATAGAGACATATATTCGATTTAAGAATATATTGCTTGCTCTTCCTCTTTACTTCACCCCACTCTCCCTTTTCCCTCATCTAAAAGGCTTCCCTCATCCACTATAAATAAGAAAACGCACTATCTTTCTAAGAGACTCACACCTCAAGCAAGCCATTCCAACGTACCGTTCCAAATATCATCTCCAGGATTATTTTACTATCTCTGGTATTTTGATAACTACACTATTGACTCCGATGTCCATTGCACACTTAACTCAATGCTCAAACTCTATTATTCACGGGGATAATTACAATGGAATAGTATATCCACTCAATTTCGGATATACTTTGTAAACACCGAGAAAGCATTTGGACTACAGCAACCAACACACAATCAACGCAACAACGAATAAGGCTGCCCAGTATACTTTTCGAAATATCAATAAGGAGCAGTACGCTTTCGCTATATGGGAATATCACTTTCTCCCATAGGCCTATTTTCTGCCCACCTGGATTTATAACCCCGAACGACATTGGACTCCTTCCGATAATGGACTACCCAGGTTGTATCAACTTCTCTTTTCGTATAATTTTCACCATATAATTATCCACAACCATTGAAAAAACTCTTTTCAATAATTGTGCTGAAAAGCAAAATAGCGTCCATTCGCAGCTGAACATTTTGCTAACTGCATTTCATTTCCTCTGATGCCATTGTTGAAAATCCATGGATTAAGAAAATTAAAATGCCCCCTTCTATATATTCCTTTTCTCAAGCAATAAATTCTTAAATCGAATATATGTCTCTATATGTTGTTTTTTCAGAATTTAAAATTTAACCACGAAACCTATATATATATATATATATATATATATATATAGAGAGAGAGAGAGAGAGAGAGAGAGAGAGAGAGAGAAGGAGAGAGACAGACAGACAGACAAACAAACAAACAATAGACAGAGAAAGCGATGGATTGATAGAGAGAGATAAAATAGTTATTCATGCGCAATGAATAAATAATAAACAACAAATATATGTATGTGTACACACACACACACATACACACACATATATATATATATATATATATATATATATATATATATATATATATATATATATATATATATATATATATATACGTCTCTAAAATATAGTGAGCTAATGCATGCTTAAAGAGTGGTAGCACATGCGTGTGTAATTAAAGACAACTATCCAAGCCTCCAGGGAAACTGATTAACGCTTATAAATCTATCGCTAAAAATTAAAACCCAAATTGTTTACATTATTTTTAAATATTATATATTGCAATGTCCAATGTAATCAGTATCAACGCCGTCGTTACCAAAGGGCCGATTCTAGCCCCAACTTTTTTTCTGATTGTCATCAATGATTTCCCTGTTATATTGTTTGATCACTTGAAATTAACATTAATGATCAAGATCTTTATCATTCTTTCTTTTTCGACTTGAGCACGTGGTGCAATATACAACTTTTAATACTCACGTTAAATACATCTGAAACCAAGCTTCTCTCCTCTTACTACAAACGTCCTGATCATCTCTTTACTTCAGTTCAAATGGATAGCTTTCTCTTTGAGAAGACCTTCTGCATTGATCAGCTTCCATGATTGACTTTTACTCGCAGATTAGATATGTTACTAATGTAGCTGGAAAAAATGGTAAGATCATTTTATCTCTCTGGAAGGTTCCTCACTGCTGATGCAATCTTTTATCTGTATAAGAGTGAGGTACTCCTTAAGATGGATTACTGTTGCCACATCTGGAGATGCGGATCATAGCACTTTTTCTGCCGTGATAGAGTATAAATTTAGTTCCAAATTAAGTAGAAATGTTCTTTTTCTTTCATACAGTTTTTTTTCTTATAGAAGAAACGTCGCTAGTATTTCTCTGCTCTCTCGTTATTTGCATTGCAAATTCTCGACTTAGCTCCAATCTCTGATCCCAACCTCGAATACATTTACAGCACCATTCATTTAGCTAAAACAATTTTAAATAATTTTCATTTCTTTCTATTTCACATGGAGCTAAAGTCCTATGAGTATAGTCTCACTTAATACATAAACTAGAGTAGGATATTTTTCTTAGACTTCTAGATAAGCATTTTCCAGAAAAGCACAGACTGCACAAAATCTTTAATAGGAATACTGTGAAAGTAAGTTACTCGACAGCACCATCGATCAAGTCTATCATTTCTAAGGTACCAGGAAAAATAGTTAACGCAGGTTGCTCTTGCAGGACCAAAAATAAGTGTTCATTGGAATTAAGTCGATGCTCTCTTTGTAATGCGGAAAAATATTACATCCTACGGGCAATTCATGACCCAGAAATAATATGCTTAAATGTGAGGAGTGAACCTTTGAAAAATTGTATACATAGAAGGAAAGCACGCCTTATAAACTGGGTCAGTGAAAAAGACAAAACCGAAATATTTATGTACATAAAAAACGTACTTTTTAGTTAACTTTTATGTTCCAAAATTGAGTTTAGTTTGTAAAATTGGATTTTAATTGTAATTTTAAATTATTTTTATTATAGATTTTAAACTATTGTATCATATGAATTTGTAAAAACCATACTTACAATGTAATTTACAATCTACTTCAATTTTTAAACTATAGGGAAAAATACAATAGTATTGAGGTTAATATACCAGGAAAATCTTTTAGGCTAGATGGGTATTCCCCCAAACCTTGAAAGAGTTGAATTTATATATATATATATATATATATATATATATATATATATATATATATATATATATACATATATATATAGAGAGAGAGAGAGATATTGTGACGGAAATACATAGCAAGGTTATGAGGTAGAAAGTGCCAGATTATCCCCTATTTAGAGTTACCTCTTCAGCAATCCTTTATTTGCCCATGAACTAAAAGCGATAACGGAAAATGCTCACACAAAGAAACGCCCACCCATCTCCCTCTCACGTCCCGTGCCGCTCTTGCGCTTTCTATCTCCTCCCTTAAAAGCAAAAAGGAAGGAAAAGATCATAGTTAAGTGGATAATTCAAGGGCAATGAAATAAAACAATTTTGGTGGGAAACAAAAGCCATGCGCGACTTATTCTATGCATTAGCCAGCACTTAATACAGATCCCAAAGCATTGTGTTTCGTTTATTGAGCTATAATATGAATCCGCAGCATATCAACCCGCATATCGTGCGCCCAAGTAAACTCAACGGGTGATGACTAAAAAGAAGCGAATCTGATTTCAGATTTTTCGAGGGGGGGATAATATCAATATAACTGAAAGGAAAAATAAAAGAAAAGAAGGGGAGAGAGTGGGGAATAAAGAGAAAAAAGATTTAGTAGCATATGGGTGCTTCGGAAACTTCGAGACTGGACATACCATTCTTTTTTTTATTTCGTTTTCGGGTTGCTGATTATGTAACCTAGCTAAATACGTTATGTTTCCTTTCATCCAATCACAACATCCAACCACATTATCCAATCCCAACATCCAATCCCCATTTCCGTTGGACAGTCAAGTAAACATTGCCATGCTTCTTTTTTTTAAACTCAATTGGTCACTTCTCATAATATTATGATTATTTTTGTAATTTTTTGTGTTCGACTCCTCTCTCAGTCCATTAGTGTCGTGTGTAATTTTTGGGAGATTGAACCCTCTACTGTAATAAAAGTATTCTTATGGATAAACTCGTGCTTGTTCATGCGTTTTGTCATTTTTTGCAATGCATATTTAGAATGAAGTTTCCCCTTGCTGTTATTTCAGATCATTTAAATACCTTGCGAGGACAACTGATCTTGAATCAGACAAAGGCCGTAAATCTCACTCGCCAATCTCAATTTTTCAGCTCACTACTCTCGACCTTCAAAGTACTCGAAGAGCATTGATCTGCAGTTAAGATTTTTGTGCATGTTTTTTTAATCCAGTGCAAATCATCATGATGCCGGTCACTCTCCTTCAATAAGTTTGAGCATTTCAATCGGCCATAGTCTCCAGTTCTCAAACCTACAAATAATACACATCTCTTACACTTGATCACTATTAAATACTTCAAATAAATACTTGAAATAAAAGAACAGCGAATCATAAACTTAATTTGTCTTGAACACGCTCTAGATCTTTTAGTGAATCTACTGTGGTGGCACAAGTTATCGTCCAGTTCGTTCCACAACTGACCTTGTGTCTAACCTTTTGAAGAGAGGGTAAATAAATACTGCCATCTTTTTGTGGAACGGTTGGCAATTTGATCAGGTAAAATATATCGACTCTCCAAGACATTAAATTAAAACTATGGAAGGGCCAACGTTATACAATGTATTAGTAGATGACGTACAAATGTTGGGTTTGGTTGGGATCATATCCTATTTACGATTCGACACTCAAGTAATAACTAGTTGGATGTAGTGCACCATAACACGAAATATAATCAATTCCCTGTGAAAGGAAACGTGTCCAATTAGCCAATTCCTAAAGGGATGAAAGGTTGTACGATGAGGATAAGCTTAATTATGAAGTCGGTCATTGGAAATTGTTACGACGATTGGTCGCACGTTAATGGAAATTACTTTGAAAATTACAATCAGAAATAATTATTGTACGTTGATGTCACGAACGTAAATAGCAAATGAACACCTCGCCGACAAAATACACGGACCAAACATCAACGGGAGTTGTTGACGCCTATTGATAAATAAATCTAATTTGGCTTAATAGAATCTCTCCATTTCTCGATAGGGTGAGCACTCTGGTAACAGAAACGATTATTTCCACTTAGCCTTACTTAATCTTCTGTCAAAAAAGGTGTAGTACTTTCGGTTATCAGGTTGTATTTAATATAATCAAATGAATAGTTTTATTTAGATGTGGTATTATTGTATCTACTATCACTAGCGGTTTAATTTAGTGATATTTATCACTTTATAAGTAAATACTGAAAATCGATATAAAAATATGATATGTCCTGATAACATTTTATATTGATACATTAAATTGTATATGTGTGTGGGGGGTGATTATATAAGAATAAAATATATCCGACGGTATGAATTCAAAATGTAAAAATGTGAGACCTAATAACTCAACGTTTTAGCCACTGTTTTGTTGATTCTTCAAAAGGGAAGAAAGTTAAACTTGGTATATGACATCTTCACTTTTAGTATTTTTCTTCGCACTTGCAAAAGCTCACGAAACAATGAAAGAAACGTTGAGTCATTAGGTCATTTTTTTATTTTCATTCTTATACATGAATGTACACACAAACACACACACACACATATATATATACATATATATATATATATATATATATATATATATATATATATATATATATATATATATATATATATTAGTGGCTTGGCAAGACCATAGGGGAGACAACCGAAGCACCGAAGCAGCAAAACTGAAGATTACTTGAAGGACACTATATATATATAGGCAAATCGTGGTATATTTTATTGATTTGAAGTCCTTTTTACCAATTGTCATAAAATTTTAACTATATAATTGTATTAGAATCTTTAAAAAGTCTGCAAATTTTCATGTAGTTTCGTGCCATAGAACCAAATATATGCGCATTTCAATATTCAATTTAGCTACCAATATAACTATATATATATATATATATATATATATATATATATATATATATATATATATATATATATATATATATATATATACCACCTTCCTTGGCAATTTCATATGTTCAAAATCTAAGCGCCTATTGATCAGAATTTAACAAATGAAGGCGTATTGGAAAGGTAATTAGTTGAATTATGTAATGGGCAATGTGAAAATGCT
Organism: Euprymna scolopes; assembly: GCF_053919585.1. NCBI lineage: Eukaryota > Metazoa > Mollusca > Cephalopoda > Sepiida > Sepiolidae > Euprymna > Euprymna scolopes. Next base: position 65,123,819 of record NC_136483.1, read on the forward strand.
CTTAAGGTCGCACATTAAGGGATTATCAATCATCTAGAGCTTATTTTTGACACTTTTTACAGCATTAACATGTGTAAATCATAGTCATTTGTGTTCCATAATTTTGCATATGAATTACAAAATATCTGATATTTCCCCAAAACCTCTGGCCTTGAGGGGAGACAAAAACTTGCTGCTATGATTTTAAATGATCTGAAATAACATCAAGGGGAGACTTGATTCCAAATATTTCTCATATGTTATATCTCCTCTTCTTTGGTTTCCATACATAAAGTAAATTTCACAGAGTATAAGGATTATTTGATACTGGAGATATTCATAATCGTTCTCTATTTCTAAAAAAAAAAGGGTAGATATAACATAAGATAAATATTTGTAATCAAGTCTCCCCTTGCTGTTATTTCAGATCATTTGAAACCATAGCAGCAAGTTTAGTCTCCTCGCCATCAAGGCCAGAGGTTTTGGGAGAATATATATATATATATATATATATATATATATATATATATATATAGAGAGAGAGAGAGAGAGAGAGAGAGAGAGAGATTATATTGTAGTTGAAGTAATCAACATTTTTCCTAATGCTGTTTCATATGTCGTTTAATCACTCAATGTGCATTGCTTTTATGATTGCTTATGTTTGAAAACACATTTATTTTTATTGTTCTAATTAGTCGTAATTTACAATTAACACACGAACTGACGCGTCGTTTACTGCTTATCTGTCTGTTACTTTCATTTTCTTATATAATGTTTTTATTTAACCTACTGCAGTCTATCTTTTTCGCTTTGTCATCATCTCTCTACTTTTTTCCACTCCGTCTCCCATTTCTTTCTTTCTTTTCTCTCTCTCTCTCTTCTTCCTCTCTCTCTCTCTCTCTCTCTCTCTCTCTCTATTTCTCTTTCTTTGTTTAGTAAAAGATAATATATCTAACTGGAATAGCCCATTATAAACGAAGGCAAAGTTTGGAAGGTACGGCACAATCACGTTGACACACCGGTTCTCGCCAGGTCACCGAAGTTAAACAACGTTGAGCCTACCCAGTACCAGATGGGTGACCATTTGGGAAGGCTAGGCGCTGTATGAACCTTCTGGGAAAGTTGGGTGTGTGGAGCAGCATCCTCAAGTCGAAAAAGAATAACTCCTCGCTACAGAAGCATGTACAAAATTGTGGATAGCCTATGCCCCTCCGGGGGCTCAAGGCTATGGATGGATAGAAAGTTTGGAAGAGGTCATTATAAACTAAAAGACATATCACCATTAGTTGTAATGCTGTTTAACCCGTATTTCTCGCTTCTCTTATTTAATCCTTTACTCCTCACATTCCATGAGTGATGTTTCTGACAAAGGGGGATAAATTGCTGTTTTGTACCCATTTAACAATTATCTTTGGATAGATTTTGGTCTTAAAGATGTATTTTTGACATCTCATCTCCAGTGGCTTCATGCATGGTCTGGGGCGATTTCCATATAAAAAATAACTGTATAAGGAAAAGGCGTGCGAGCAGAAAGAGAATGATTTTGGATTTCATCTTTTTTTTTTCTTATTCATTTAATTTTTAATTTTCAAATCAACCGACTTTTTTTTTCTAACCCCGCCCATGGGTTTATTTCGTCCCGATTCTGCAACAGGAATTTATTTATTTTATTATTTTAGATTACTCTATTTACTATCCATATGATCACCGAAGTTAAGCAACGTTGAGCCTGGCCAGTACCAGATAAAGTTTAACAGAGTGCGGACGCGTGTGTGCAAATGCTGAGACGTGTGTGAAGAAAAAGACTATAAGAAGAGCATGTTCACAGACAGAGGATCGCGTTCAGTACGTTTGAGAACACTTTGAAATGAAGTTTGAGAGGACAGAGATCAGAGCGAAGGAGCACAATTACGTTTTATTTGGAAAAGCACCCGGTAATAAATGTCGTTGTTACAAAAAAAAAAGGAGTCCAGTTATTACTTGTCCTATGTTCTTTGCGACGTACTCTGCTACAACGTGTTGGGGTCTTAAATGGGTACACGTGTCTTTAAATGCGTACTACTTTACAAAGCGCTGTATGTGGGATAAGAGTTGCAAAAACGTAAGGTCGTCATCTCCCCTGTCGAGGATATACATGAGACTGGGGACCGTTTGTAGAATTTCATACTCCAATGAAACTTCCTCCTTCGGTGAAAGACGGTTAAACCCGCATTGGGTAAGTGCCACTTTGGTACAATACAGTATTCGTATGATACGTTTTGTTTTAGGAGGGGGGGGGGCGGTATTTCAAAAGAAAAAGAAAAATTGTTCGAAAATAGAAAATAAATATTGAATTGGTGTAGAACCTTACATGTTGTAAGGTGATACGTAAATACTTACAAAGATACATAAAAGATAAATATAGAATTATATTCCTTTATGTTCTATAAATTGTTGGTTACGTTGTCTAAGTAGTAAACGACACGGCCTTAAAACCTGGACGTGCCAAGTTCGAATCCAGTTGGTTCCACAGAAACGCTTACATCACACCACTATCAACGATTTCCCCCTCTCGTTATCTATGCCTAAACCTAAACGTAGATTCCATGGACAAAGTTTCTGTCTTGGAACTGAACTGTGAACTCTCTTCCGTTTCTCTGCTTTTCAGCTGTCTACAATATGAGTGTCTTCAAGTCCAATGTGAGCAAGTTCTTGATGAGTCGTCCCCTTAAATAATCCAGTTCACAAAATATCTACTACTAACGATCACTATGACTACTGTACACTCATTAACTCTTATCCTCGAGTGGGCTCCGAGCCTTAATAAGTGGTAACACTTTTGTAAAAAAAGCACCCACAGTATCCGTTATTTTTAATCTCTAACGGTCTAATAACATAGCTTCCAAAAATTAAACAAAGTCTTATATACTTAGCACTTCTATATGTTCATGGCTGACGGAACAAGAATAAAGTATCCTGTTAACTTAATAGAGCGTTCAGTTGTAAAATCCGCGTAGACTTCCGAGTCTAGTGGAAAGATACACGGATTCGTTAAGAATCATCGGAGGTTACATATATGAGTATCACCTGCAAGAAAAGAAAAATACAAACGTATGTTAAATGTCAAAATACGTTAAACTTCTAGAATTAAGAGTTGGTCATATCAAATTTGCACAAGATTGGTCGATTTTTATGTGAAAATCCAGTGATAGTTAAGATTGCTCTTTTTGACTTCCAGTGTCTGCTTTGCAAATGGCCGACGGTCATAATCAATACATGTGCCCTTCTTATTAATGATTGCCTTTCTTTATTATAACGTGACACCACCTTTCCCAATGTTCAGAATCCCTATTGTCTAGTTAATCATGTCATAATAGCAGCGCTTCCGGTGGAAAGCAATGAAGTCATCCAAAAGGACGAGGTAATGGTTAGGATAAAGACCCGCTGACGGAACAGATATTAAATTTTGATCTTAACCAGAAAGTTTGATAGAAATGAAAATGATTAATTAGAAATAATACATAACGATATAGACTACAGAGTCATCTTAATCGACGTCAATTAAATTGTTATCTCAAGAACCTCATTGACTCAAAACATTAAATCAATGTAATTATATAAATGAAATTGAAAGTGAAAGGAAAGTTATTACATTAATTCATTTATTTTCCATCGATGAAATACGCGTCAACGTCGGATGAAAAATTATAGTGACACTATTTAAAACATTTTCTTTACAATATCTGTATTGATCGCTATCTGCGTCGAGAAAAAAAAATTGCACACGTTTAATTTTAATTATCAAAACAATGTGTACCCATTTAAATTTTATTGATCAAAACGATTCTTTTATCAAAAATATCTAGATTCTGTAGGGGCTATTAATGTTGTATGGTAGGCCAGTATATAACCCGCGTCTATTTAAATGGTGTCTCTTTCACGTTATGATGTGACGTCTAGAGGTTAAACAGTTCTTCTATTGTTGTATGTACGTTAGGGTGTTTCACATATAATAAAACAGTTCATAAACATCAGTCAGTGTAGTGCACAGGCAAAGAACATAAATCTCTCCGTTGTGACTTCGTCTCTTCTCATTATTCACGTTTATCTCCCTTTGAGGAAACCAAGCAACAATAGATTATATATTTGATATAACTTGATTCTTGACTTCCCATTGGCAAAACGTTGTAACTTTCTACATTATGTTAAAGTCGTAGTTCTCCCAGCTTCCAAAACGCGGAGACGATATCTTTTGTGTTAACTTGTCAACTTTTCCAAACTAAACTCATTGTGTGTATAACCAATCTATCTCATTACATCATTAACTCCACGTAACTAAGACACAAATCGGATGATCTACTTTCGTCACATAGTTTTTTTTTATGTTCTAATGATCATTTTCGCCAAGTTAACATCTTTGGCATCTATTTTAACATAAATAAGTATTTATTTCACCTTGATAACATTCTTTTTGACATTCTTCTTTTACAAATGTTGATAGCAATCATAATAACTTGGTCTTGCCCGGTCAATATCTAACATTATAATGATTATGTGTCCCCTTTTGATTGTGTTTGAAAATTCATGAACTGTGACATAGCCATTACAACATTCTTTCTTGCTTAACTAAAATAATAATACTCTTTATTTCTATATCATTTGTATTCATAATATAGAAATAGACGCATTATGTTGCTTTCTACTTTATTAGACGGATACAGTTAGAATTAAATAATTTTAAAAATGCTGACAAAGAAATTCGCTCTTCCCTGAATTTTCATGTGTGGGGTATTAAAATTCTAGAGAGCTGTTGCATTAATATGGAGTAAAATAGTTTTAAAATACACAGAGAGCTAAGTGAGAGATGGTTGAGATTTTTTTCAGTTAATTGTAACTAATTACCAAATTAAAATGGAGTTTGTTCTAACTCAGCCCAGACATAAAGAATATTTTGGCATGTATTTTTACGAGTAAATCATATAAGTAAACATCCTTAAGGAAGCAAACGTTGATTCTCTCAGCTGTATTTAAATAACAAATACTTAATGCGCAGCTCAGACTTGCAGAATAACCAGAAAAACTGGTCCCTTATTTCTTAATGTTTCAATCAGTTTTTTTTTTTAGAAACCTTAAATGAAAATGACGAATACCTAGCGGCTTTTTTTCAGAATTTCTTATTTTATTTGTACTTTTTTAAGAAAAAGAAATAATTTTCATTTCATTAACGCCTGCGCAAACCATCAGTTTTTTTTCCCATGACACGAATTAAATTATATTTGAAAATGAATTTTTCGTATTTAATCTAAAATTTAATCAAATTGCCCACGATAGTCATTTGTTTATTTCGTTTTGCAGTCAGAAACAAATATGAACTTGTCAAAATGAAGCCCCGAAGGTAAACTGGAAATCACTCATGAAAACAAGAAGGAAAATTCAAATTGTTTAACGATTAAAATAATGATAAACATGTGGACAGCGACAATCTTTAAAGGTACTTGAGCATAATGTGTTGCAGAATTCAAGTGAATTACTTTTTTTTAGAAATGATTCACTACTTACTAAGGCCCGTAAGCCACTCGAGGATAAAGGTTAATGATTGTTCAGTGGCCAAATGGAACATGTAGTAATCGTTAGCAGTGGAAATTTGGTAAATTTAATTCCTTAAGGAGATAGCTTATCCTGAATTTGTTCACATCGGACTTGAAGACAACCATATTGTAGTCCGCTGGAAAGCAGAAAAACGGAACTAACTTCCACAGGCGTGCATTTCTAAGAAATAAGCTTTGTTCATGGAATCTGCGTTTCGGTTAGGCACAGATAAAGGGTGGGAGAAATTGTTGATAGTAATTTCAGTTAGACGAGTATTTTTCGTGAAAATCAGACCAGGGATGACCATCGACTGGAGCTTAAACGAGCACTTGCCATGAAAATAACGATAATGCAGAGACATGCTCGCAGCGTATCTTCGTTGAGAAAGAGGTTGCAGGGAAGAGAAAAGGGCATCCTCTATCTAGACTACGAAGTCTATTTTGAAATCTGTCTAGGCAGGATAAGCTGCTTCTAGCACAGTGTTGATGATGGAAAAATAGAAGCTTGGTTTTAGAGGCATTAAAAGTAACCAGCCACTTCTTTCCCCATTGCACCACGGGAGCAAGATCAGAGGAAAGATAATCAGAGAGAATTTGGTGGTTTTCGGTATTTGAAGTGTTGTCATAGATGGTGGTGTCGTCAGCATGAATGTCTACAAATGATCTTAGGATGTGATTTGGGAGATCGTTGATGTAGATCAGGAAGAGAATTAGGCCCAGGATTGATCCATGAGGGACTTCAGCATTAATACTGTGAGCTTCTGGTCTCTGTCCATCAACCTCTATTCTTATGAACCTATCAGAGAGAAATAGTTTAATAATTGAGAAAACATTTCCAGCTATACCGTAGCTGGGGATTTTGTGGAGTAGACCTTTATACCGTACACTATCAAAAGTATTTGATATGTCAAGGGCAAGAAAAGAAAAGGAAGACATCTATCGAGAAATTCGCTAATCCTATGAGATATAACACGTAGCATATTTCCTGTAGATCTAGCAGAACGGAAACCATATTGCATGTCACTGAGGAAGTTATTTTTACTGAGGTGGTTGACTACTTCTCTATTTAACACAGATTCCAGCAACTTATTCATGACGCACAGGAGACTGATTGGTCTGTATTAAGAGGGAGATGAGCGATCACCTCAATTTTTAAATACGGGGCATACTGATGGTGTTTTTATGGCGTTGGGAAGTCATTCTCCTTAAAACATTGCTTTGTAAGTTTTTTTGTTTGTTTTTTTCTTTACACAGTGATCACCGCTTATCAAGACCCGGAAGCTACTCAGAGATAAGGGTTATTGCAAGTACATTACGTTAGTGTGGAGATTTGATGAAGTGTTTACTTAAGGGGGCGGTTCATTAGGAATTTGTTAACATTGGACTTGAAGACATCCAAGTTGTAGTCCGGTGGGAAGCAGGCAGACGGAACAGAGTTCCACAGGCGTGTAGTTCTAAGAAAGAAGCTTTGTTCATGGAGTCCGCATTTTGATTTAGGCACAGATATAGAGTGGGGGAAATTTTTCACAGTGGATTCAGCTAGACGGGTGTTTTTCGTGAAAGATTGGCGAGGGGGGGGCAGAGATTGGAGTTCAGACGTGCACCTGCTATGGAAATAACGATAAAACAAGATAGGCTCGCAACGTCTCTTCTGTGGGAGAGAGGTTGCAGGATAAAGAAAAGGGCATCCCCCACTAAGCCACGAAGTCTATTTTGTACTCTGTCAAGGCAGGATAGGCTGTTTTTAGCAGCTCCTGCCCAGATATGGCAACAGTATTCCATCCTTGGACGTACTTGGCTTTTATATAAATAGAGAATTGCATCAGAAGTGAGATATCTTCTGGAGCGGTAGAAGGATCCCACCATCTTTCCAGTGACCTTGGCAACAGACTTGATGTACGTGTTCCATTTTAGATTAGGAGTAAAGGTCAAACCCAGAAGCTTGTCAAAACACGGGGCCTCTCCCAGACGAGAGCCATCCATCCCAATTGATACCAGATGGGGATCAGAGCGTTGATGATGTAAGGATAGGAGTTTGGTTTTGGATGCATTAAAGGTAACCAGCAACATCTTCCCCCACTGAACTACGCGCTTGAGATTAGAGGAGAGAGAATCAGAGAGAACTTTGTTATTTACAGCCTTTGGTGTGTTGCCGTAGATGGTCGTGTCATCAGCATAGATGTTAACGAATGATTTAAGTATGTGTTTAGGGAGGTCATTGATGTAGATCAGGAAGAGAGGTTGGCCTAGGATTGACCCTTGAGGGACTCCAGCATTTATTTCAGGCCTCTGATTTTTGTCCATCGACCACTACTCTCATGAGCCTATCAGAGAGAAATGATTTAATGATTGAGAAAACATTTCCAGTTATACTGTAGCTGGAAATTTTGTGAAGTAGACCCTTATGCCACACCTTGTCGAAGGCTTTTGATATGTCAAGAGCAATTGCCCTAGAAAGGAAGCCTTTGTCAAGAGATGCATTAATCATGTGGGATATAACCGTCAGCACATCTGCGGTAGATTTTGTAGAACGGAAACCATATTGTGTGTCACTAAGAAGGTTATTTCTGCTGAGGTGGTTGACTATTTCTCTATTTAATATGGATTCCAGCAACTTACTCATAACACACAGGAGACTTATGGGTCTGTACTGAGAGGGAGATGACTTATCACCTGAATTCTTAAATACAGGGCAAACTGATGAGGTCTTCCAGGGAGTCGGAAAGCACTTCTCCTTAAGGCAGCGCTTAAACAGTTTCGTAAGTATGGGAGCAAGTTCTGGTTGAAGCTTTTTTAACACTATAATTGGGATGCCATCAGGGTCAGTTGCTTTACTGGAATCTAGGTTCTTGATTAGCTTGGCGACCTCATGCACGGATATTTGTATATTACCTAGCGTGTTCTGTGTTATAGGAGGAAATATGGGGAGTTTATGGCCTTCGTCGCATAGGGTAGAATTAGCTGCAAAGTTCTTTGCAAATAGTTGGGCCTTGTCTGACGCTGACGAGATGACCTCTGGTCCATTGATAATGGTTGGGATAGAACGCACACTTCTGTTCAGGATCCTATTTGTTATTTGCCAAAACTGGTTGGAACCAAGCCGCTGATCAGCTACCTTGGATTTAACAGACTGGGCATATAGCTCTCTTGCATTTTTATTACTCTTTTACAGTGGTTGCTGGCAGTCCTGAAAGCAGCTTTAGTCTCAGTGAATCTATTACGTTGGTAGCTATGGAAAAAGTGATTTCTGTGCGCGATAGCAGCAGCACATTCTGGGGAGAACCATGGCTGGCTGTTAGGTTTTTGTTGGAATTTTTTAGATGGTATGAATTGGTCTATGCCTACAATTAACCATTCGGTCAGATCTGATACTATAGAAGACACTTCCTTTTTAAACATGGAGTGCAGCGGTAAATCAGATATAAATGTACGGAAGCTATCCCAGTCAGCCATAGAGTATCGGTATACAGTACGGTGGAGGGGTAGTCTGGGGGCTTCTTACATTTCATTTTTATCTTAACTGATACGACGGAGTGGTCGGAGGATCCTTGAGGAGAATGAACGGAACATGAACATAGGTCAGGGGAAGTTGAGAGAAAAAGGTCTAGGAGGCTTGCATATTGACCGGGTGTATCGGGCACGCGGGTGGGTTCACGAACAATCTGAGTGAGGTCATAAGCAATGGCAAAATCATGACAAAACCTCCCCTCATCACCTGTCTTATTTGAATGGGTCAGCCATTCCACGTTATGGACGTTGAAGTCACCACAGATGTGGATGTTAGCCGAGGGATGTGAAGACAGTATGTGGTCTATTTTCTCAGATATGCTCTTAAAGATAGTAACTCCGCTGTTGTGGGGCCGATAGAGGGCAAATATAAATGCAGTGGTGTTAGCAAGTGCAACCCTGAAGCACATACAGGGAAAATTAGAATCTTCTCTAGAGATATCCCTGCCACACGGGAAGCCATCCTTCATGTAGGCACATATTCCATGCCCATGGCGATCTTGGGTGTCAGATTTAGCTGTTGAATTAGAGTATCCGTTAATTATGAACTCACCTAGGGAAGTGGTCGGCCCTATTCCAGTTTCACTTAGAAATAATATGTCCGGTTTCGTCTCCTGTAATTGGGTTTCAACCTCTGGAAGGTTGGAACGTAGACCCCTGATGTTGGAGAAGGAGACCTGGTAGTAGGGGTCTACGCTGGAAGATGGGGTTCTAGGTTTAATCGAGTTTTTATTCTGGAGATATTTCTTGTTGAGGTTTTGGGATTTGTGGAATAGGTCGGCATACTTGGTTAGAGCAGTACAGAGAGGGAAAGTAAGAGAGGGAAAGACAGGAAATTTTTTTTGTAGCACACGAAAAGGTAAAGCCGTAACAATTACCCACTAGTATGGCATCGAGAGGCCCCACCAGAGATTACTGCATGGTCCACATCCACTCACCAAATGGCAATGCAGCAGTCCCAGTACTTTGCGCCTGCTGATAGGACAGCCTCCTTAGTGGTTAATCCAAGGTTCGGGTCCCTGACTATCAGGCAGATAACGGCAGCCTAGACAAAACGTTTACCTCCAGCACCCTTACTAGTGACATGGCCACAAGGACAGACAGAGACAGAAAAATTTCCGACATCTCAGACTACTGGTCACCAAGTACTACCGACCTTTAAGCAGCTTTTTCTTCACCCCTTGTTAGAAAAATCACTTATTGAATGAGGACTGAATGACAAAATAGGGGAAGCGAGAGTTACTGGAGCTGCCGATAACACATCCACTGTATTATCTACTCTCCATTAAAAAAGGGGGAGGAGGGGAATGGGTACAAGTGACTTATTTATATCTAAGTAGTAAGTCCGGTGCTAATTTAACAATTCAGGACACTTTTGATGATAATCTCCCCTCCCATATTAATGGGTGGAAGTTTGTCGTTATCTATCGAGTTTGAATCATTAGAGTTTAACCTTATAATTAATTAAAATCCAATAATTAACTATTATCGATTTGTAAAGTCGGCTTAATATTAATTTACATTCGAGTTTAGATAATTATTCAAAGTTTTACTTTAGGAGGTTCGTTTTCATGAGTAACTGTTTCTTTGCACTGTATTATATTTCGAATGTACTTGAACATAAGGCTAACTATATTAGATGGTTTGATTGGCCAGCAAGGAAGCAAGCATTTTCAATTCAGGCAAGCTTGCAGTAATAGTATATATTAAGTATACTACTTAAATAAAGTCCTAAGTTTATCTACTCTAATAGAGAATAATTTTTTCTTTTATCGTTAGTTGCCGGCATTTTGTTTGTTTTTATCGTTTAACTTTGTAGGATGGGGGGTGACGGAGAAGACAGGAGCATACAGACAAGAAGACAGGAGAATACAGACAAAATACATAAATAAAACACGAAAAACAAGTTTAAACAAGGTAACATAAAAAAAAAACATTTAGGATTAGTTTTTTAAAAAAATACTTTATGTTTTTGTCATAGTGTTCCCTCCGCCGTCTTTTTGTCAACTGGTAGCTGACATATCATGTCTTTCTAGAGCGTAAGATTTCTACTTCCGGATAACTTGGTCGAGTGCCTATCTATTTATAGAATAAAAGTCGTTACGTTCGGATGTGTAAAATATTTAATTTACATTTTTTTTGTTTAAAAAAAAAAGTTAGTACTTTTTTTTTTTGAGCTAGTTCAGGTTAAAGCTTTTTTGAGCACTATAATTGTAGTGCATTATTTCATCGCGATATCGGCAGAATGTGCTTCTTTGGCGAAGACTATTTTATCAATGTCCTTATTTCTTTATTCGACTAGCTTTATGACTAACTAGCATAGGTTCACGGTGTTACTCAGTGGATGTAATAGAATAGATAAAAAGCGTAACATTTTTCTTTTAAAACTTTTCTCCCTCATTTTCAATATATATATATATATTCCTACTAATTTAGTTTTATTTTTGTGCATTGATATTCATATTAAAAGCCTTTTTTTCTATTTATTTAGAAAGAAGATAAAACTTTGTTATGTATGGGTCGTGGAATTGCATTCATCTGAAAAAGATCTAGCTAATTTGCATATTCTTTTAAACATTCATTTTAATTAATTCCCTATTAGTTTTTTTTCGGTGTTCTTATTGGTTGATTATCTATAGTTAACTATTACGTGTAATTATATTCATGCAGATATTTTACATGATTTATGCTTGCGTAATATTTGCGTAAAAAGCTTATAGTAAATAAAAACCTCTTTCTGTATATATTTATGTATGCGTATATATATATATTTGTTTGAAAAAATTATGCCTACTAAACTCCTATGTCAGCTTTTGATCTACAGACATGAAACTTAATATATAGGGTATTCGAACCCATACAAAACTTTATATTTGGGTTTAAACCGGAGAAATTCAGTTCAAAAGTGTGAAAATTAAAGAAATGGAATTTGCCAGGTGATGGTCGAACGACGGCATTACGAATATGCATGCGTAACATAATAGCTATTGGTTCAAGTTTTAATTTTTAACGTTACAGCCAACATGTCTTTATAGCTTAGGCATTTACAGTAAAGGAAAAAGTAAACCATAAGCTGAACGTTTTGTTTTCGATTTGCGGTGGTGGTGCACGAGTCATTTTATTTTAACTTTTTAAATCATTACTATGTATTGGGTCCAATATAATATAATAATCAATACGAAATCTGCATTAATCAACATATCATATTTACGCATATTGTATGACCGAGCAACATCTGAAAACCAGACTATCCCCTGTCATTCTTAAGATGTGTGAAGAACGTCAAGTACCAAAGGATCTGAAAGATGCAGTAATAGTAACCGTCTTCAAAAAGGGTGACCGAAAAGCATGTGGCAAAGAAAAGTGCTCAAATGAGAATGAAATAGAAAGCCGAATTGGCCTCTCCTATGGAGCTTTCGGTAAACTGACGAAACGCGTCTTCAATAATAAACATCTTTCAATAAAAACTAAACTCATGATATACCACGCGATTGTTATACCTACGCTTCTGTATGTGTGTGTGACCTGGACTATATACCAAAGTGATCTCATTAAACTCGAAAAATTCCACCAACAAAAACTTCGAGCTATACTGAACATCAAATGGCATGACTATGTAACCAACACAAGCGTTCTTGAGAGAGCAAACAGCTGCAGTATTGAGACCACCACCATGAGGCACAGGCTCCGTTGGTTGGGGCATATCGTCAGAATAGATGAAAACAGTCTCCCTCGACAAACCCTGTACTCGGAGCTAGCCACAGGAAAAAGACCTATCGGCCGCCCTCTACTGCGATATAAGGACCAACTCAAATCCACCCTAAAAAACACCGGATTTGATCTTCACATCTGGGAAACAACATCTCAGGATCGGTGCCTGTGGCACCAATCCATCATACATGGTACCACAGGATACGAAGCAGAAAGAAGAAGACTGGTGGAGATCAAGAGACAGGCAAGAAAAAATCGTGCTGAACAACAATGCCCCCTGCCAAGCATTGATTGCCTTCTCTGCCCACGCAAACTCCACGCTCAGATTGGTTTGATAAGCCATCTGCGATCCAAACACTGAGGGAAGAGGAAACTGAAATTCTCGGATACGAGAAATCGGCCGCCGCCGACGACAACGACGACCGAGCAATTTAGGCAGCATTTTTCATTCAGGCAGACATTGTTAAAAACAATAGAAAGCTTCTGTTTAGTGTTACCTTTTTTTATTTTTTCAATTTTTCGCATTATCTTTTTTGTATATACATCGAATGTGTGAATGCATGGTCCAAGCATTTTTCCTTCTCGAAGTGTCCGCAGTTTTTAACTTTTCGTGAAAGCGTATTCACATCATCAGGAATGTGTGTTTGTCTCGGTAAGGAATTATGGGAAGATTTATTTAAATAGTAGTAAATGGGGTGCGAGCGAGATTGCTGACAGCGGTGGAGGGGTTGGTGTGGTAGGAAAAAGTGAGAAGAGCCTACCTGTTCTAGGGTCGGTGGTAGAAGCTATTTATATCAAAACGCGAAACTTAGCTTAAATCTGGTCACATTTCAAAATAGTACCAATACACTCAAATGCTTAGCATAACTCCCTCCTATCCCCCACCCCCACCGTTCCTGTCGCATGGCGTCACACTGATACCTATTTTTCCCTCGCTCGCTTTGTACATTTGTATCAGTAAATATTTATATTTTCCAAACATAATTACCTTTTTTTAAGTAATTCATTTAAATATACTTATTTGCAGCTGAGCAATCTCCTGGATTCTCTTGCTGTATATATTCTTCCCAACTCTTCCCCTCTCCCTCCCTCTCTTTCTCTCTCTCTATCTTTTTCCTTTCTCTCTCTCTCTCTCTCTCTCTTCGATTACAAAACAACAAACACTTATTTCTTCTCTCTCTCTCTCTCTCGCTATTTTTTAATTTTTCATCGCATATCTTTACAAATAACTGTTTATTTCATATATATCTCTCTCACACACACACTCACTCACTCGCTCGCTTTGTATCTCGCTGTATATATTATTCTCATTTTACAACTGTTAAACTATTTTATGCTGACTATATTTTTCCACCACCATTATAATAACAAATATATAAAATATGTAACTTTTTTTAAACAATTGATTTTTTTGTTTTAGAGCGCATATCTTTTCACATAACTATTTTTACTTAAGTTACTATCTTCTATAATTTGTCAAACCGTTTACATATTTTCAATTGTTTTTTTTTTTTTGTTGTTGTTTTTTTTTTTTGCTTCCATACCTAACTTGATAGTCCTACACGCGTGTTTGAAACTTAGGGTCTGGTTTTAGGCACAATTATTGTTTTGTTTTTTTGTTTTTGTTTTTTTACAATGATTACCTACGCTAAAGTTTTAACGTAAATTTCATTACATAGGGAATTGAATTCGGTGCAGTATTTTATTTAAATTTCTTTTTCGGACAGATTCTCGGGATTGCGCACACGTTGAGTTTCTTTGGGGGGGGGCAATTTATATATTAGGTCCACCTTCACAATTTTCTTTAGAACGACTACTTTATTTATAGGTTTTCGATATGCTTATTAAGAAAATCTCATTCGAATTTTGCAGAGACATTTACTTATAGAGATATAAAAACCTGTACTATGCAATGCCATTCACTGACTGCCAGGTTTGTACGCACACGCGATAAACAAATCTACTTTTTTCTTTGCGACACTGCCACCCCACAATTTTTTGTTTTTGTTGTTGTTGTTTTGTTTGGGTTTTTTGGGGGGGGGTTGCATTTGCAGGTGGGTATGCTGACAACAATTATCACGGTTGAATTTGGGGAAATTATTCTTCCACATTCCCTACCAAAAAAAAGGAGGGTATCTACTCCGAAACCCATTCTTTACATAGAGATTTTAGGGGTGTCTCTTCCGAACGCCATTCTTAAGATGGAAGAGTGTATATTGCAAAAGCCGTTCTTAACATAAGGAGTTTTGGATGTCTATTCCAAATGCCGTTCTTAACATGGCAATACTAAAAGAAATGAAGTGAATAAAGTCGTAATTGATTTTGTTTTAAAACGACATAAAAGTGGAATTTAATTTAATACTATTGGTGAAAGAGTTAAAATAAAAGAGGAAGACTTGAATAATAACTGGAAATAGCAAGGATTGCTACGACTGATTTCGATCACTCTAAACAATTCATATACAGTGAGAATCCTTAATTTCTAAAACTTCTGTTTTTACTTTCTATTTTTATTCTGAGGGACAATTTTCGTAGTTTTATTAATTCATACTGATTTACGCATTCTCTTACTTGCTTTTTTTTAATTCAAACAGTACCAGCATGTTATTTTCCCAAACCATCATTAATTGCCAGTAAAAGCCAGATTATTTCATGTGGGGCACTATCGCAAGTGTCCGCAATTGTTCAGGGAGCGCAGTGGTCACTACCAACAACCGTAGTTTACTTTTATGCAAGAGGTTGAGGCAAGCTTCCACCGAGCAACGCCGCTTAACGGCCTGCTAGTTTTAATGCATGCGAGTATTCTTTTTTCAAAACCGTTCAGCTTTTGTAAGTAAAAAAAGAAAAAAAATACTCGAGCTGAGTAACTATTAGATCAGCTTGACACGATCTTTAAAAGGTGTTTTCAGACTACGTATTATTAATATAAGTAATCTGCCATGTGAACTATTCACGCATGCACATTCGTGAATCAGTCAGTAAACATAAAATCCAATGACTCCCACATACCAATTTTTCTATTTTGACTCTAGCAGTCATTTTTTGGAGGATGAAAATGAAATAAAAAATATTCCACGTGTCTAAATATCCTATATACCAAATTTCAAGTCTGTAGATTGAAAATTCATTGAGTACATAGGTTGAGAACACACACATTCTCACTTTTATAGATATACATAGACATATATAAAGCTTTTTTCCGTGAATTTTTCTTTATCTCTCTCTCTCATATATATATATATATATATATATATATATATATATATATATATATATATATATATATATATATAATTAGCCTTGTTTGCCTGTGTGAGGAACGGTCTCTACCAAACTACTCTGTTAATTTTCGGTCTACTCACTTGAAACTTGATATATATGGATATGCACGCTAGGTAAATATATGGATATGCACGCTAGGTAAATATATGGATATGCACGCTAGGTAAATATATGGATATGCACGCTAGGTAACATACAAATATCCGTGCAACTGGCCCTGACCGCATCCCAATTATAGTGTTAAAAAAGCTTCAACCAGAACTTGCTCCCATACTTACGAAACTATTTAAGCGCTGCCTTAAGGAGAAGTGCTTTCCGACTCCCTGGAAGACCTCATCAGTTTGCCCTGTATTTAAGAATTCAGGTGATAAGTCATCTCCCTCTCAGTACAGACCAATAAGTCTCCTGTGTGTTATGAGTAAGTTGCTGGAATCCATATTAAATAGAGAAATAGTTAACCACCTCAAGAGAAACAACCTTCTTAGTGACACACAATATGGTTTCCGCTCTACAAAATCTACCGCAGATGTGCTGACGGTTATATCCCACAGGATTAATGAATCTCTTGACAAAGGCTTCCTTTCTAGGGCAATTGCTGTTGACATATCAAAGGCCTTCGACAAGGTATGGCATAAGGGTCTACTTCACAAGATTTCCAGCTACGGTATAACTGGAAATGTTTTCTCAATCATTAAATCATTTCTCTCTGATAGGCTCATAAGAGTAGTGGTCGATGGACAAAAATCAGAGGCCTGCAGTATTAATGCTGGAGTCCCTCAGGGGCCAATCCTGGACCCAACTCTCTTCCTGATCTACATCAATGACCTCCCTAAACACATACTTAAATCATTCGTTGACATCTATGCTGATGACACGACCATCTACGGCAACACATCAAAGGTTGTAAATAACAAATTTCTCCCTGATTCTCTCTCCTCTGATCTCGAGCGCGTGGTTCAGTGGGGGAAGATGTGGCTGGTTACCTTTAATGCGTCTAAAACCAAACTCCTATCTCTGCATCATAAACGCTCTGATCCCCATCTAGCATCAATTGGCATGGATGGATCTCGTCTGGGAGAGACCCCGTGTTTTGACAAGCTTCTGGGTTTGACTTTTACTCCTGATCTGAAATGGAACACGTACATCAAGTCTGTTGCCAAGGTCGCTGGAAAGATGGTGGGATCCTTCTACCGGCCCAGAAGATATCTCACTACTGATGCAATTCTCTATCTATATAAAAGCCAAGTACGTCCAAGGATGGAATACTGTGGCCATATCTGGGCAGGAGCTGCTAAAAACAGCCTAACCTGCCTTGACAGAGTACAAAATAGACTTCGTGGCTTAGTGGGGGATGCCTTTTTCTCTACCCTGCAACCTCTCTCCCACAGAAGAGACGTTGGGAGCCTATCCTTGTTTTATCGTTATTTCCATGGCAGGTGCTCGTCTGAACTCCAATCTCTGGTCCTTCCTCGCCAATCTTTCACGAAAAACACCCGTCTAGCCGAATTCACTGTGAAAAATTTCCCCCACTCTATATCTGTGCCTAAATCAAAACGTGGATTCCATTAACAAAGCTTCTTTCTTAGAACTGCACGCCTGTGGAACTCTGTTCCGTCTGCCTGCTTCCCACCTGACTACAACTTGGATGTGTTCAAGTTTAACGTTAACAAATTCCTAATGAACCGCCCCCTTAAGTAAACACTTCATCAAATCTCCACACTAACGTAATGTACTTGCAATAACCCTTATCCCTGAGTGGCTTCCGGGCCTTGATAAGTGGTGATCACTGTGTAAAAATAAAAAATATGCACGCCTACCTTTCTCCCCAATTTCTTGTGTGTTTCACCAAAAACTGACACCACACAAAATAAGCGAGGAGATTCCAGGAGAATTGAAAGACCAAGGAGAGAAAGCTTTAGCCAGGCCTCTGCTGGACGAGTGCAAAGAAGACTGGGATCTTGAGGAGGCTTTTTGCCACCCAAATTCCAGTGGACCAATGGTTGCCGCCAACGAGAAATCACTGATAAACAGCTGCTACAATAACGCAAATTGATCTGTAAACGTTATCGAAAGAGTTGGAGAGTACAGGAAATCTAAGCAGACTTGTTTTCACTCAGACTCCAGAGAATGCCAGAAGTTCTTCTCAAAGAGGAATCTTTGATGATGGCTTGTGTGACTACTCCTAGTGAGTAAAAAAAAAAAATAATAATAATAATATAATAATAATAATAATAATAACAATAACAACAACAACAACAACAACAACAACAACAGTAATTGTATTTGACACGTGGAATTTTCTATCTAAATATGAATTAAAAAGAATGACACAATCTTATACTTGTTGCTCAGAAACAGGAATTAATACAAATGCGATTAACAGAAACATCTTTGGGAATAATTGTTCTACTAAGTGCAAGTTACGTGGTGTAACAACACTTGAAACAGTGTAACACTTTTAGTGCGTCTTGCTCAAAAAGAGTATAAACTTCGCCATGACAAAGTATGTGCAAATCTGCATTCGGGTTTGGACCAAAAATTTAAACTCCAAGTAACTGAAAAGAGGTTCTAACATCACCCAGAAGCAGTAGAGAAAAACGAGGGCGTTAAGATTCTCTGGGATTTCATGGTTTACTGTGATAAAGAGATAACTCACAGGAAACCGAATATATTAGATGTGAACAAAAAGACCAACGAATGCCAAATTATTGCTAGGAAACTATAGAACTATCAGAAACTGAGAGGGAAGATTTCTAGGTTATGCAATAATAAAACTTTCATCGTACCGATCATCATAGGTGACTTATTATCACTCAGATTCCAGGAAACACAACGACTGTTGTCAGTGATTAATCTTTGGTGATAACCTGTGTGAGACTCATAGAAGGTACAAATAATAATAATAATTCTGATTTCGTTTATCAAACGCCTCTCTGGAAAGAGGTGGGATTCATTTCCAGAGGATTTCCCTTAATCCCGGCTTCAAACCAGGAGCTTCAAAGATCAAGGGTTTTCCTAAGGATGTTGATGGTACCTATAATTGCACAGGTCTGAAGGCCGCCTAAAACATCGGGGAGTTGTAGTTTTTTCAATTGCCCTTCCAGACGACTTGATACTACTCCTAGTGTACCAACTAAGACCGGGATTATTTGTGTTTTAACCTCGTGTATACGCCTTATCTCTAAGGCCAATAGAGCATAATTGCTCCACTTCTCATTCTCCTTCTGCCAGGGGACTGAGAAATCTACAATCTGCCAGTTTTTTGAGACCTTGTCAATGACGACCAAATCCGGACGATTATGTTCCAATTGCTTGGTCGTTATGACACTTTTGTCTCACCATACCTCTACCTTCCCATCCTCAATTGTTTTCACTTCATCAGGCACCTCCTCAAACCATTTTCCAGCACACTTCAACCCATCCTTCTTACACACTTCCCGATATATCTGGAGTCCCATGCGATCGTGTCTTTTGCGGTACTCTCTCTCTGGGCCAGTCCACTACACCCTGCTATAAGGTGCGCAATTGACTCTGATGTCTTACCACAAATCCGGCATTCTGCAGCAACTTCCTCTCCTAGAACCACTTTTTTGAACAATCGTGTTCCTAATGCCTGCTCTAGTGCTGCACAAACAAAAGCTTCAGTACTCTTAGCCAGATACCCCGCTCTAAGCCATTGCCATGATCTCTCATCAGCCACTTCTGCTCTATCCTGGAAGAACCTTCCATGCATTTTCTTCCTAGGCAGTTCCTCTACCCTTTCTCTATCCATATGTTTCACATAATCAGCCTTGGTCTCACATACCTCCGCTTCATTGGCCACAACCTTAAGCATCCACTCCCCACTTCTAACAACATGCTCCTTCAACGACATCTCCTCGGTTCTAACACAATCTTTTACACTTTTCAATCCTCTCCCACCATCTTTCCTCTTTTAATACAGCCTTGCTAGGCTACTTCGAATGTGAAATATACCAAACATTGCTAAATCTTTTCTTGTTTTGATATCCATGGCATGCAAATCCTTGTCAGACCATTCTAAAATTCCCGCACTGTATCTCAAAACACTGACTACCCATGAATTTACTGCTTTCATTAGGTTTCCTCCATACAGTTTCGACTTTGCAATTAGTTTCACTCTTCTAAGATACTCCTTCCTGACTTTTTCTTTCATTTCTCTGTTCATGATGCCTACACCCTCCAACACTCCGAAATACTTTTACCCTGTATCTTCTATTTCTTTCATGATTTCTCCATTTGGTAGCACTATTCCATTCGAATGAAACTTTACTCCTCTTTTCATCACCAGCACCGCACATTTACTAATCTTAAACTCCATCCCAATATCTTCTGAGTATGTCCCCACAAGGTCTACCAGTCTCTCCATTTTCTTTTCTTTTCTACCGAATATTTTCAAATCATCCATAAACAGTTGAGGCGTTTGTCACCAGATCCAAAGTTATACCTCAGTTTTTCTCTCTTCAAGAGGATGCTCAGTGGCATCATTATCATTACAAAAAGAAGTGGCGAGAACGAATCTCCTTGGAATATTCCACGTTTAATGCCAACCTGTCCCATCTCCTCTCTATTTGCTGTCAGCACCATTTTCCATTGAGACATACTTGTCTCCAAAAGCCCTACCACATTCTCAACAACCTTCATTATCAATAGTGTTTCACGTTTCTATGAATGAGGAACCATGTCATAAGCCTTTCTGTAATCGATCAATGCTACGCTCGGATTCCTCTTCTTCTTTTTCTTCTCTTTCTTCTTCTTCTTCTTCTTCTTCTTCTTATTCTCCTTCTTCTTCGCATCCTGCATTATTGCTTTATCAATTAGTAGTTGCTCTTTGGTACCTCTCGAGCCTTTCCGGCACCTCTTTTGTTCGTCAGGAAAAACACTATTACTCTCAAGGTGTTCATAAATTTTCTCCGCAAATATTCCAGCCAACAGTTTCCACATCAATGGCAGACATGTAATTGGTCTATAATTATTGGCATCTGTTCCTTTTGCAGGATCTTTCCTAATCAGTGTTGTTCTTCCCTTCAAAAGCCAATCAGGGGCATCTTCCGACTCTACAACCCTTTGCAGAGCAGCAGCTATAGGTGGATAAAGGCATGGGAACTGTTGAAACCAGAAGCCCATCACTCCATCTGGACCAAGTGCCTTCCCGTTTTTCATCCTTCGTATGCCAGCCTTAACGTCATCGATGGTTATCTCAACGTTCTTCATCTGCTGTATTTCTGATAGTCTTTCTCTGACCTCTCCCAACCAGCTTGCCTTCTTATTATATCGTCCTTCAACAGACCAAATCCCACTCCAGAACTTCCTTGCATCTTTTGCATTTGGAGGGTTGTTATTTCCCGCCGGTTTACTACCATTTAATTCTTTATACAGCTGAGACTGATTTTTCTGGAAAAGGTTGTTCTGCCGAAACGCAACACTTTTTCCAACAAAGTTCCGAATTTTTATACCACCAGTGTGGACCTTCTCTTTCAACATTGTTAGAATGCTCATGGTTCCCTTTTCCATCAATCTATACCTTCTTTCAAGCTCGTCTTTAGCTTTCTGTCCTAATTTAACTCCTTTTCTTATTTCTTCAATTCTACCAATGTCTTTCTGCCACCGTTTAATACTTTCTTCAAGCCGCCTCTGCCAACGTTGCCTTCTATCCTTCATTTATCTCTTTTTCTTGTGTATTAATAATAATAATAATAATAGTGCCACTCAAATTCCAGTATAAACCAATGGCCACTGTCAACGAGAAATTAATGGTAAGAAGCTGTTGCGATGATGAAAATTTATTTGCAAATGCTATCGAAGGAGCTGGAGAGAGCTGGCCGTCGGAGGGGACTTGTTGTCACTCAGCCTCCAGAGAACACCACAGGTCTCCAATCAGATCGTTTGTTGACTTGTGTGAAAGCTCCATGTGGACCAATAATAATAATAATAATAATTATTATTATTATTATTATTACTATTATTACTATTATTATTATTATTATTATTATTATTATTATTATTAGTGTTGTTCCCTGGAGTTTGAGTGACAATAAGTCTCCCCAGATTTCCAGTACTCTCCACCTCTTGCAATAACATTTCAAATAAATTTCCGCTGTAGCAACAGCAATATATATATAGCAATATATATATATATATATATATATATATATATATATATATATATATATATATATATATATATATATATATATATATAATGAATTGTCTGGAACAGGTTTAGATGGTTAAGATTCGTTATGAATAGATTGCAATAGATAGATCTAGAAAGAGACAATTTTCCAATTTTCTGAAGTTCATCGAACTAGATGACAATGCTTGCCAGGAAGACATTGTTGTCATTATTATAATCACCTTAACTGTTGACGTTCAGAAGTTAATCTGCGTAGAAGAATAAGTGAATAAATGTCCAAGCCGACCAGCAAATTATTGCGCTGTCCATAGTCGCATTAATCCTTCAACCTTGTTGTATGGCAATATATGAAAATACAAACTAATGAACTAAGCTTATTAACTCTCGTATTATCTCGCATATTAGCCATTATCCGAATTAAAAAAAAAAGCAATCACAGCATCCTGGAAATTAATGTTCTCTCTTCATTTCAGGAATAAACGATTAGTCAGCTCTCTTGAAACATCTACGGGAATTGTGTTTTCTAAAAGTGCAATAATGAGAATTAGATTATCATTTAAACCAGGGGTCTCTAAACTACGACCCGTGGTCCAGATCCGGCTCGCTAAAGTAATTAATCCGACTCGTGGAGCTCTTATGAAGGTGTTAAAATATCTATGAAAAAAATTTTAATGGAAATGTGAAAATAGTACAGTGATTTTGCTTTTTGTTCAGAAAATGATTTAAAGAATGAGGTTTTGGAGAACCAGTTTACGGAAAAGTAAAGCTAATGAGCAATACAATATACAATACAGGTCATTTTTTTTTTTATTTTGACCTACATAACTGTAAAAAGTTTGCAATATACTACCCCCCACCGTTTGGAGACCTCTGATCTAAATTACTATATTTGGAGAGTGAGCCTGATATATCGCCACTTCCTGTTTTTTTTAATCAAATTTATGAATTAATAAATATATTAAATATATCAGAAAATTCATGAAAATGATTTTGAAAGAAAATATTTATATGACTGTAAAACTGAACAAAGCCCAACACACTTTTTCGGCTACAAAATTGATGACATCTTAAACATTCTGACGTCAGTCGGTGTTTAGAATAATTTCCCATTGTAGAAAAAGTCTAAAATGTTAATTTTAAGCTTAAGAGATCCAGAGAAGAAATTGAATTTCAGGGAATCTTGCTAAATTGGTGTCTAACAACTATGGATCAAATTTAATGCAAATCTGAAATATTCAAATTTTTGAATGGGAGGCCCGTAACAATGTTAATCTTTGAATGTGCGTATATTATGGCCCTTTAACAGACGCTTTCATAAAACTAAACAAAATATAGCCCAAATTACGACCGTTTATGCCTATCTGGGGTATTCCAAAATTGGTAATGATTGCTTTATTAATTTTGGATTAACTCCTGGAATATAAATATACAACCATATACACATACCTAATTTTATATAAATAAAGATTTTTCAATTCAGTATCAACATCTTTTGTACCTTCCATTAGGAAGATATAGTTTATCACGATCACTTGAACGAGTTATCTCTCTTACATATATTATGTCACCTCTATATTTTAGGGCCGTATCTATTTATTTAGAGATAAAACAATTTTATCTAGATCCGAATCCACGATCACGTAGACTTCATTCTGAGCTTGTAGTCTTGCTTGAAATATACGCCGTTTTTATCGCTTATAAATGATTACTTATTTATTGCTGTTTTTAGCAATATTTATGCGTTTTTTGGGGGGGAGGGGACGATAATGACAATCTATTAAAACCATACGTCCTTAAAATATAGGATGGACAACATAATGTATTTCAGTCTCTCAGGCATTTGGGTTGGGGGATCATCGTAGATAGCTTTCAGAAGTTGGCATTATTGTCGAAAAACAATAAAAATAACTAAGCATTGTAAGCCATAAAAACAACAAACATTTCAAGAAAGACTCTGAGACTCAGCAGTAAAAACTGTAGTTGTAGGTTCGAATCTTGTCATAGCCATCACGCTGATGAGGTATAGATGAAGCGAAGCACGCGTGCGTGCATAACTGTATAGTGTCTATAAATAAATATATACGTTTCTAAAATATACAAGAATGTAACTTTCTTACTATAGACCTAGATTATAGTTTCTATAAGCTGCCATTATGGCCAATAAAAACCAGCAACAAAAATAACCAAACATATGTATATACACGTGTGTTCGCGAAAATTTCAGTTAATACCTAAAGATACTAAATCAAAATGTATTACATGAATTGCATTATAGAAACTGTTTAGTTTAGGAGGTCTTATCTGTATAAATAAAACAATATAGGTGTATGTGTGCGTCGACGTGTCTGTGTGAAAATATTTAACCGATAAACTCTTAAACTACTAGTCACATAACACTGAGCTTAACAGTAAATAGTAAACACCAATAGTTGTTTAAAACTAATAAAATCTTTGTTTGGATGGATGAACAACGCGTACGTCTGCAAGTTGAAATGCAAAATGTTCATTTCAACTCGCCGACATATTGCTATTACTTTTGCGCATGCGCAAATACATTCAAAGCTGGAGTAAAACAGAACAATCACAGCAAACAACCAAACCTAATTACAAAATAATAGCATATGGCGTACTAATATTTCCATCTCAATTTTATAATACTGTTAGCAGGCCGCCCGGCGTTTCCCGGTCGTAAAATACGATTAAATATGATATTTCAATTAATGCAGATTTCGTATTTATTATAAACAGAAATACCGTAGGTACTAAACCTAACATTAAATCCTCTTTTAAAAATGAAGTAAAATAAAGCGGAAAGAAACTGGGACGTGCATGCGAATATTAAATGTTTTAACAGTTCACTTCTCGTTTGTAATAGAAAATACTGGAGTTGAGGCCAAAACCTAAAGACAGTGGGTCAAGTACGATAACCGTTAGGTCAGACTTTAAATGTATTTTCATACTTACTTGTTCTTAATATAAGTAATCTGTCATGCGAACGACTCATGCATGCGAATTCGTGAAACAGTTGACAAACCGATAAAAATCCGATGACTATCCCCACGTACCAATTGTTTAATTTGGACTCCTTAGCAACTCTTTATTCCGATGAAAACCGATTAAAAAGTTTTCCATGCGTCTGAATACCTTCTATATACTAAATTTCAAGTCTGTAGATCAAAAATTCGTTGAGTATTATAGGTTAACAGTTGTCCTCTATCTCACACATACATTCTCACTTTTATAGATATACAGATATGCAGAACACAAGAAAACCTCTGTCGTTTCTTCTCTTTCTGGCCATCCAACTAGGACTAGATTGTGGTGTGGATACTGGCTCTACACAATGCTCGAGAGTAACCCCTCTCGTGCATTATCTCTTCTATTCGTGAAGCTCAATTGTTTACCTTCGCTGTCTCCCCTATGAGAGACTTTTTCATCGCTTGGTACGTACTTACCGGGGAATGCTGCCATGTATTATCCATGTATGTTTATGTGTACTGGATACTATCATTCGCGCTCTTGTTATGCTCATGGCTTACCCTACATTAAACTAATTTTTCACATCTAATCATCGTTTGGAGGTTGGTAATCGAACCATCACTCGTACTGATGGCGTCTTAGCCCGATTCGTGTTCATATGCCCCCTTGTGGCAATCAACAATAACTACAGTCGGTATTCAGCTCGATCTTGTGTCATATTCAGCTGCCGTGGGAAAGCAGCTAAATGTTATTGAACTTATGATGAGACGAGAAGTCTTTCACTTTCGCTACGTTGGAAGGTGACTAGGAATGGCAAAGAATGGCGACGATTTGGGAAGGGGCGACTGCATAGATAACCGTATGTAGATAACTGTACTCTAGGGACGATATATTAGACACTTTAATTTTAAAAATTGTAAATAAGTTTGGAAGCAATGAAAATAGTATTGTCGTAATTTTATACGGCACGGACACACGAGTTTAAAAATCCTCCACTCTATAATAAAGACCAATGTATATTGATTTGTATCTCTTGCTGACAAAATTTTGGCTCAGATTGATCCCTTATAAATCTTACTCTTATCACTTTAACCCCTTAGAATGAACCTGGTTTAAGGTTCAAGATATTGTGGAGGGATTCCAATGTTTTATTAGTTTTCACCAAGATTCAAGAAATATTTAACATCCGTAATTAATATTAATTCGCCAACTGAATTTTACTAAAGAAAAATAATTTGCCTCGTAGAACGTGTTAAAAGCACACACTGTAGAGTTTAAAATACCGTATTAAAACTGCTAAAAGTGACGAAGTTTAAAATATCAGGAAATTCATGTAAAAATATTGATTAAAAATATAATGTTGCTACATGTTTCCGACTCAAGTCTGTAATTATTAAAGTTACAACATGGAAAATAATTGAAAACCAACTTTTATGGGAACGAGACAAACAGCTAAATGCGTCACTAAAAACAAATAATATTTGAAAGCGAACCAATTTCTTACGTTATTTTAAAATGAAATACTTTTAAGAATGTTTGTATTAAATAACTCCAACAAACTTCGAATTGGTGGAAAAATCATGGAATATTCCTATGAACTCTTTATGTCAAAATATTGAAACCGAAAATGTCGAAGCTGAGAGAATAAAGAAAGAATTAAAAGAAAACTTTTAAACTTTTCGTAAGATTTTTTTTTCTAGTGGAGAGTAAAGATATAAATGATAAATGATATAAATAATATGTATAATGAAAAGAAATATGCCGGCCATGGAAAACGTATCGTCTTTACAAGGTTTTATTGTGTAAGCAAATTATTATGTTTATTCTAGACACGCATTATTTACGAGTTTCTTTTATTGAGCCATTAAAGAAAAAATATTTGGTCCTGATGACTAAATGTCAGGAAGCATATTTTAAAAAATATTCTTACATGAAAATTATTTTTATGCACTATATTAAAAATTTCGAAATCATTGTAGCTACTCGTTCTAGCTAGTCCGGCATGGTATGCGCATTACACCAGATTGAAGATGGATCACTAAAGCTCACGTCTCTTACGTTACTAATTCGAGAAAGAAGTATCACGTATTATTTTTCGCAGTCACCAAATTTCAGCATTTTTTTCATGGAAGATATTTTGTGTTACAAACCAACCATAAGTTGCTGCTCTTGAATTATGGAGCAAAACGCATCAGCAACGTATACTGCAAACATGTGAAAGCATTCACCTCAATTACATGTATAGAATGGAGTTTCTTTCTTCAAAAATTAGTCATACTGGCGTATTATCTCGACTTATTCCATAATATGTTGAACCACTTAAAGACAGTGATTTACAAATTGAGGTGGAAGCAACAAATACACTCTGTTTCATCGTTAATGTTAATGTTAAGGTTAAGGTTGTGGTTAGGGTTCCAGTAACACCAGAAAAAAGGAAAAGAAAGAGCGTATGACGAGTTTTTAAAAACCTGAAAAGGAAATAAAAGAATAACACCGACGAAAATAATACATCAGAGTACGAACTAATCGATGCCGGGTTTGGCATATTTGAAATATCAATCCTGCAAATAGATTCTGAATAGACAAAATTCAGAAAACGTAAGATTACAGACTTGTGATTATCATAAAAAGAAAATGTATTAACCTCATACGAGGTAAAGCTATTAAAATGGTGTTTACGATATAATAATGATCTATCCTATTTTGTGACCATATGGACTCTTCTAGACAATATGTATAGAGGAGCTTACGACAAAGGACGGGGTAGTTTTGGCCACTCTTAAGTTCGTCTGTCACGCTTAAGTTTAAAGTATCATTATCATCGCTAAATACACTGTTTAAATTGACGCATCTGCACTTTTTTCTAATTAATGTTGATGGTCGTATCTTCCCTCATCGCCTACAATCCCACTAACAACATCATGGAAGTTCTTTTCTGTTTATTAAGGAACTTAAGATTAAAGGGTCATGACCATCTTTTAATTAAAGTGTCGAACGGACGAAAATCCCTTTTTTTTTTATTAATCTCGGATTATATAAATCGATAGAAGATTTAAAATTTTACATTGACAGGATTTTTTTAAAGATCATATAAGCTGGGTCATTATAAAATAGAACTTGAATTTTCTAAAATTCGTGTTTCTTTTTCTTCTTCTTCTTCTTCTTCTTCTTCTTCTTCTTTACTACTGCTAATACTACTGCACTCTTTCTTTTCTCATTCTTTCGAAGTCGAGATGATCTAAACAGCATAGCATGACAATAGATAAGTGGTAAACGACATAGACTGACAATCTGGGTATGCCGAGTTCGAATCCAGTTCATTTTCACTTCGGAGTTTTGGAAGGTACGGGCAAAATGGCCGAATAAAGATAGGGGGGGGGCTAATTTTGAAAGCCGAGTTATCATAATTATTGTAGGTTTCTGACTACTTTTTCATTGTATTTGAAAATCATGGAATATTCCTATGAACTCTTTATGTCAAAATATTGAAACCGAAAATGTCGAAGCTGAGAGAATAAAGAAAGAATTAAAAGAAAACTTTTAAACTTTTCGTAAGATTTTTTTTTCTAGTGGAGAGTAAAGATATAAATGATAAATGATATAAATAATATGTATAATGAAAAGAAATATGCCGGCCATGGAAAACGTATCGTCTTTACAAGGTTTTATTGTGTAAGCAAATTATTATGTTTATTCTAGACACGCATTATTTACGAGTTTCTTTTATTGAGCCATTAAAGAAAAAATATTTGGTCCTGATGACTAAATGTCAGGAAGCATATTTTAAAAAATATTCTTACATGAAAATTATTTTTATGCACTATATTAAAAATTTCGAAATCATTGTAGCTACTCGTTCTAGCTAGTCCGGCATGGTATGCGCATTACACCAGATTGAAGATGGATCACTAAAGCTCACGTCTCTTACGTTACTAATTCGAGAAAGAAGTATCACGTATTATTTTTCGCAGTCACCAAATTTCAGCATTTTTTTCATGGAAGATATTTTGTGTTACAAACCAACCATAAGTTGCTGCTCTTGAATTATGGAGCAAAACGCATCAGCAACGTATACTGCAAACATGTGAAAGCATTCACCTCAATTACATGTATAGAATGGAGTTTCTTTCTTCAAAAATTAGTCATACTGGCGTATTATCTCGACTTATTCCATAATATGTTGAACCACTTAAAGACAGTGATTTACAAATTGAGGTGGAAGCAACAAATACACTCTGTTTCATCGTTAATGTTAATGTTAAGGTTAAGGTTGTGGTTAGGGTTCCAGTAACACCAGAAAAAAGGAAAAGAAAGAGCGTATGACGAGTTTTTAAAAACCTGAAAAGGAAATAAAAGAATAACACCGACGAAAATAATACATCAGAGTACGAACTAATCGATGCCGGGTTTGGCATATTTGAAATATCAATCCTGCAAATAGATTCTGAATAGACAAAATTCAGAAAGAAAACGTAAGATTACAGACTTGTGATTATCATAAAAAGAAAATGTATTAACCTCATACGAGGTAAAGCTATTAAAATGGTGTTTACGATATAATAATGATCTATCCTATTTTGTGACCATATGGACTCTTCTAGACAATATGTATAGAGGAGCTTACGACAAAGGACGGGGTAGTTTTGGCCACTCTTAAGTTCGTCTGTCACGCTTAAGTTTAAAGTATCATTATCATCGCTAAATATACTGTTTAAATTGACGCATCTGCACTTTTTTCTAATTAATGTTGATGGTCGTATCTTCCCTCATCGCCTACAATCCCACTAACAACATCATGGAAGTTGTTTTCTGTTTATTAAGGAACTTAAGATTAAAGGGTCATGACCATCTTTTAATTAAAGTGTCGAACGGACGAAAATCCCTTTTTTTTTATTAATCTCGGATTATATAAATCGATAGAAGATTTAAAATTTTACATTGACAGGATTTTTTTAAAGATCATATAAGCTGGGTCATTATAAAATAGAACTTGAATTTTCTAAAATTCGTGTTTCTTTTTCTTCTTCTTCTTCTTCTTCTTCTTCTTCTTCTTCTTCTTCTTCTTCTTTACTACTGCTAATACTACTGCACTCTTTCTTTTCTCATTCTTTCGAAGTCGAGATGATCTAAACAGCATATCATGACAACAGATAAGTGGTAAACGACATAGACTGACAATCTGGGTATGCCGAGTTCGAATCCAGTTCATTTTCACTTCGGAGTTTTGGAAGGTACGGGCAAAATGGACGAATAAAGATAGGGGGGGCTTGTTTTGAAAGCCGAGTTATCATAATTATTGTAGGTTTCTGACTACTTTTTCATTGTATTTGAAAGATTAAAGACTAAAGTTAATTTCCAAAAGGAGAAAATATTTTTAGACGTCAAAAAAAAATTATGAAAAATGTTTTCACGGCGAGCAAACAATTCAGCTAAATTTTGAAGTTAAATAAATTAATTGTAAGATCATTTAAAAGATGAATATTAGTTTTCTGTGTCTATTTCAAAAACAATTAATAAAGTGAAGTCTTAAGATATTGAATTAAATTTTAAAAAAAAACACCTTGTTTGTACAAAAAATAGCTTTATTAGCCTAAAAAACGAGGGATTCTGCCATTCGCAAAATCGCAACAAACGGAAGTTTTGTAAACACGGAAGATATGGAAGCCGAAAATTTCAGCCAATCGAAAGGCTGTTTAAAAATTACGTCATGTAATTAAAAGGAGTTAGAGGTGCTGGTTTTCTTTTTTCCAGACGTGCATCTGTATATTCCTATCCTAAATGTTTGTACGATTTTTACCATTTTTTTAATTCAATTATTTTTCTATGTTCCTGTTTTTACATTAATTTTTTTTCATTATTGTTCAAGATTATATAAAAATTAAGTTACGTCGAAAGTTTCACATTCATGCAAGCAAGAAAAATATTAAAATCTCACATATAAAAATTATGCGAAATCTGTAATTTAAGAAAAATGTAGAAATATTTTTTGCTATTATAATATTTTGCGTGAAAATATTAAATAAATAATGCTTAATTCAATGATAATATTGGTATTTCGAGAAATTCATTTTTCTTCGAGTTATATCGAATTCATTAATACAGACTTTACGTTCTTTTTTCGTAATTTTCCTGTAAAAATTAAATACTTTTTTTAATTGTTATAATTTACAATGCCTTATTTTCACTAAAACGCAAAAATAAATTCATTCATTTTTCTTTTTTACTACAGAAAACCATAACTTTAGTAAAGGTATAATTTATTTAAACAAAATAATGCATTTCCACTTAAATTTAAATTAAAATAACGTCTTCAATATACGCCGGGATAATTATTTGATAAATACTGAAAATTTTCATTACAATTGGTTAATTTTCTGATTTTTAGTGAATTTCTAAGTAAAGGGAGGGGTCAAAATGTTTATATATTTTGAGCATCGGCATTCATTTTGCACGTATCTAAGTTTTGACAATCTTCATGCGCCCTTCTCATAGTACTTGATGTCTTTTCAGAAAACTTTAACTTAAAAGATATCGAGGAAATGAATATCAACAATAATCATTTCATTCATTTGAAATTAATAAATCTGATGGTTCACAACAACAAAAGCACATACAAACTCTAAACTCGACTTCATCAGCAACTCTTTACTTTCGGGTGTGAGCAAAAATTATATATTTATGTATGGATATATTTTGTTGGTATTTCTTTTGATATTGCTTTGTCTTTAACCCTTTATGACTTATTTTATCTAATTCGTTCAGTCGTACATAAATTAATATAACGGAATGAATAAAGTGAGAATTTGAGTCAAACACGCCTTGTAGGTATTAGTTCAGTATCTGGGTAAATACTTCTGGACTGCAACTATCCATTGCTTAAATTCAGTATGCCGCCATCTAAAATTAACAATAAATATTTTTTAATCATCTACATCATAACTCAGGTCATAAAGGGCAAACAGTATAAACGTTGATCATCTACGCATTATTTAAAGACCTATCTACGCATTACTTACGCGCTTATAACTTATGAATCGGACAAGTAAGACAAGAAAACTTCGACTTTCATAAAAACTAAAAATTATAAAAATAGGTGTTCATTGAGTATGCTTGTTTTCAAATAACTATTTTACAAGACATGA